>NW_027364164.1:0-296760 GCF_046119375.1 Phyllobates terribilis | reverse complement strand
TTTATCATGCTAAGAGGAGCAGGAAAAATCAAAAAATTTCAGAATTGCACCTTGCAATGCGGAGAAATTACTGTTTGTGCATTTACAATATTCATTGATTTTTGCCATTGAAAAACATCATGTTATTCATATACCAGAAATGATTGAAGCTACTGACTGAATGAAAGGAGCTGGCATCTCACTCTCTTTGAATCTTCTTTATCATGCTAAGAGGAGCAGGAAAAAGCAAAAAAATTCAGAATTGCACCTTGCAATGCGGAGAAATTACTGTTTGTGCATTTACAATATTCATTGATTTTTGCCATGGAAAAACGTCCAGAAATGATTGAAGCTACTGACTGAATGAAAGGAGCTGGCATCTCACTCTCTTTGAATCTTCTTTATCATGCAAAGAGGAGCAGGAAAAAGCAAAAAATTTCAGAATTGCACCTTGCAATGCGGAGAAATTACTGTTTGTGCATTTACAATATTCATTGATTTTTGCCATTGAAAAACATCATGTTATTCATATACCAGAAATGTTTGAAGCTACTGACTGAATGAAAGGAGCTGGCATCTCACTCTCTTTGAATCTTCTTTATCATGCTAAGAGGAGCAGGAAAAAGCAAAAAATTTCAGAATTGCACCTTGCAATGCGGATAAATTACTGTTTGTGCATTTACAATATTCATTGATTTTTGCCATTGAAAAACATCATGTTATTCATATACCAGAAATGATTGAAGCTACTGACTGAATGAAAGGAGCTGGCATCTCACTCTCTTTGAATCTTCTTTATCATGCTAAGAGGAGCAGGAAAAAGCAAAAAATTTCAGAATTGCACCTTGCAATGCGGAGAAATTACTCTTTGTGCATTTACAATATTCATTGATTTTTGCCATTGAAAAACGTCCAGAAATGATTGAAGCTACTGACTGAATGAAAGGAGCTGGCATCTCACTCTCTTTGAATCTTCTTTATCATGCTAAGAGGAGCAGGAAAAAGCAAAAAATTTCAGAATTGCACCTTGCAATGCGGAGAAATTACTGTTTGTTCATTTACAATATTCATTGATTTTTGCCATGGAAAAACATCATGTTATTCATATACCAGAAATGTTTGAAGCTACTGACTGAATGAAAGGAGCTGGCATCTCACTCTCTTTGAATCTTCTTTATCATGCTAAGAGGAGCAGGAAAAAGCAAAAAATTTCAGAATTGCACCTTGCAATGCGGATAAATTACTGTTTGTGCATTTACAATATTCATTGATTTTTGCCATTGAAAAACATCATGTTATTCATATACCAGAAATGATTGAAGCTACTGACTGAATGAAAGGAGCTGGCATCTCACTCTCTTTGAATCTTCTTTATCATGCTAAGAGGAGCAGGAAAAAGCAAAAAATTTCAGAATTGCACCTTGCAATGCGGAAAAATTACTGTTTGTGCATTTACAATATTCATTGATTTTTGCCATTGAAAAACATCATGTTATTCATATACCAGAAATGATTGAAGCTACTGACTGAATGAAAGGAGCTGGCATCTCACTCTCTTTGAATCTTCTTTATCATGCTAAGAGGAGCAGGAAAAAGCAAAAAATTTCAGAATTGCACCTTGCAATGCGGAGAAATTACTGTTTGTGCATTTACAATATTCATTGATTTTTGCCATTGAAAAACGTCCAGAAATGATTGAAGCTACTGACTGAATGAAAGGAGCTGGCATCTCACTCTCTTTGAATCTTCTTTATCATGCTAAGAGGAGCAGGAAAAAGCAAAAAATTTCAGAATTGCACCTTGCAATGCGGAGAAATTACTGTTTGTGCATTTACAAAATTCATTGATTTTTGCCATTGAAAAACATCATGTTATTCATATACCAGAAATGATTGAAGCTACTGACTTAATGAAAGGAGCTGGCATCTCACTCTCTTTGAATCTTCTTTATCATGCTAAGAGGAGCAGGAAAAAGCAAAAAATTTCAGAATTGCACCTTGCAATGCGGAGAAATTACTGTTTGTGCATTTACAATATTCATTGATTTTTGCCATTGAAAAACGTCCAGAAATGATTGAAGCTACTGACTGAATGAAAGGAGCTGGCATCTCACTCTCTTTGAATCTTCTTTATCATGCTAAGAGGAGCAGGAAAAATCAAAAAATTTCAGAATTGCACCTTGCAATGCGGAGAAATTACTGTTTGTGCATTTACAATATTCATTGATTTTTGCCATTGAAAAACATCATGTTATTCATATACCAGAAATGTTTGAAGCTACTGACTGAATGAAAGGAGCTGGCATCTCACTCTCTTTGAATCTTCTTTATCATGCTAAGAGGAGCAGGAAAAAGCAAAAAAATTCAGAATTGCACCTTGCAATGCGGATAAATTACTGTTTGTGCATTTACAATATTCATTGATTTTTGCCATTGAAAAACGTCCAGAAATGATTGAAGCTACTGACTGAATGAAAGGAGCTGGCATCTCACTCTCTTTGAATCTTCTTTATCATGCTAAGAGGAGCAGGAAAAAACAAAAAATTTCAGAATTGCACCTTGCAATGCGGAGAAATTACTGTTTGTGCATTTACCAAATTCATTGATTTTTGCCATTGAAAAACATCATGTTATTCATATACCAGAAATGATTGAAGCTACTGACTGAATGAAAGGAGCTGGCATCTCACTCTCTTTGAATCTTCTTTATCATGCTAAGAGGAGCAGGAAAAAGCAAAAAATTTCAGAATTGCACCTTGCAATGCGGAGAAATTACTGTTTGTGCATTTACAATATTCATTGATTTTTGCCATTGAAAAACGTCCAGAAATGATTGAAGCTACTGACTGAATGAAAGGAGCTGGCATCTCACTCTCTTTGAATCTTCTTTATCATGCTAAGAGGAGCAGGAAAAAGCAAAAAATTTCAGAATTGCACCTTGCAATGCGGAGAAATTACTGTTTGTTCATTTACAATATTCATTGATTTTTGCCATGGAAAAACATCATGTTATTCATATACCAGAAATGTTTGAAGCTACTGACTGAATGAAAGGAGCTGGCATCTCACTCTCTTTGAATCTTCTTTATCATGCTAAGAGGAGCAGGAAAAAGCAAAAAATTTCAGAATTGCACCTTGCAATGCGGATAAATTACTGTTTGTGCATTTACAATATTCATTGATTTTTGCCATTGAAAAACATCATGTTATTCATATACCAGAAATGATTGAAGCTACTGACTGAATGAAAGGAGCTGGCATCTCACTCTCTTTGAATCTTCTTTATCATGCTAAGAGGAGCAGGAAAAAGCAAAAAATTTCAGAATTGCACCTTGCAATGCGGAGAAATTACTGTTTGTGCATTTACAATATTCATTGATTTTTGCCATTGAAAAACATCATGTTATTCATATACCAGAAATGATTGAAGCTACTGACTGAATGAAAGGAGCTGGCATCTCACTCTCTTTGAATCTTCTTTATCATGCCAAGAGGAGCAGGAAAAAGCAAAAAATTTCTGAATTGCACCTTGCAATGCGGAGAAATTACTGTTTGTGCATTTACAATATTCATTGATTTTTGCCATTGAAAAACGTCCAGAAATGATTGAAGCTACTGACTGAATGAAAGGAGCTGGCATCTCACTCTCTTTGAATCTTGTTTATCATGCTAAGAGGAGCAGGAAAAAGCAAAAAATTTCAGAATTGCACCTTGCAATGCAGAGAAATTACTGTTTGTGCATTTTCAATATTCATTGATTTTTGCCATTGAAAAACGTCCAGAAATGATTGAAGCTACTGACTGAATGAAAGGAGCTGGCATCTCACTCTCTTTGAATCTTCTTTATCATGCTAAGAGGAGCAGGAAAAAGCAAAAAATTTCAGAATTGCACCTTGCAATGCGGAGAAATTACTGTTTGTGCATTTACAATATTCATTGATTTTTGCCATTGAAAAACATCATGTTATTCATATACCAGAAATGATTGAAGCTACTGACTGAATGAAAGGAGCTGGCATCTCGCTCTCTTTGAATCTTCTTTATCATGCTAAGAGGAGCAGGAAAAAGCAAAAAATTTCAGAATTGCACCTTGCAATGCGGAGAAATTACTGTTTGTGCATTTACAATATTCATTGATTTTTGCCATTGAAAATCATCATGTTATTCATATACCAGAAATGATTGAAGCTACTGACTGAATGAAAGGAGCTGGCATCTCACTCTCTTTGAATCTTCTTTATCATGCTAAGAGGAGCAGGAAAAAGCAAAAAATTTCAGAATTGCACCTTGCAATGCGGATAAATTACTGTTTGTGCATTTACAATATTCATTGATTTTTGCCATTGAAAAACATCATGTTATTCATATACCAGAAATGATTGAAGCTACTGACTGAATGAAAGGAGCTGGCATCTCACTCTCTTTGAATCTTCTTTATCATGCTAAGAGGAGCAGGAAAAAGCAAAAAATTTCAGAATTGCACCTTGCAATGCGGAGAAATTACTGTTTGTGCATTTACAATATTCATTGATTTTTGCCATTGAAAAACATCATGTTATTCATATACCAGAAATGATTGAAGCTACTGACTGAAAGAAAGGAGCTGGCATCTCACTCTCTTTGAATCTTCTTTATCATGCCAAGAGGAGCAGGAAAAAGCAAAAAATTTCTGAATTGCACCTTGCAATGCGGAGAAATTACTGTTTGTGCATTTACAATATTCATTGATTTTTGCCATTGAAAAACATCATGTTATTCATATACCAGAAATGATTGAAGCTACTGACTGAATGAAAGGAGCTGGCATCTCACTCTCTTTGAATCTTCTTTATCATGCTAAGAGGAGCAGGAAAAAGCAAAAAAATTCAGAATTGCACCTTGCAATGCGGAGAAATTACTGTTTGTGCATTTACAATATTCATTGATTTTTGCCATTGAAAAACGTCCAGAAATGATTGAAGCTACTGACTGAATGAAAGGAGCTGGCATCTCACTCTCTTTGAATCTTCTTTATCATGCTAAGAGGAGCAGGAAAAAGCAAAAAATTTCAGAATTGCACCTTGCAATGCGGAGAAATTACTGTTTGTGCATTTACAATATTCATTGATTTTTGCCATTGAAAAACATCATGTTATTCATATACCAGAAATGTTTGAAGCTACTGACTGAATGAAAGGAGCTGGCATCTCACTCTCTTTGAATCTTCTTTATCATGCTAAGAGGAGCAGGAAAAAGCAAAAAATTTCAGAATTGCACCTTGCAATGCGGATAAATTACTGTTTGTGCATTTACAATATTCATTGATTTTTGCCATTGAAAAACATCATGTTATTCATATACCAGAAATGATTGAAGCTACTGACTGAATGAAAGGAGCTGGCATCTCACTCTCTTTGAATCTTCTTTATCATGCTAAGAGGAGCAGGAAAAAGCAAAAAATTTCAGAATTGCACCTTGCAATGCGGAGAAATTACTGTTTGTGCATTTACAATATTCATTGATTTTTGCCATTGAAAAACGTCCAGAAATGATTGAAGCTACTGACTGAATGAAAGGAGCTGGCATCTCACTCTCTTTGAATCTTCTTTATCATGCTAAGAGGAGCAGGAAAAAGCAAAAAATTTCAGAATTGCACCTTGCAATGCGGAGAAATTACTGTTTGTTCATTTACAATATTCATTGATTTTTGCCATGGAAAAACATCATGTTATTCATATACCAGAAATGTTTGAAGCTACTGACTGAATGAAAGGAGCTGGCATCTCACTCTCTTTGAATCTTCTTTATCATGCTAAGAGGAGCAGGAAAAAGCAAAAAATTTCAGAATTGCACCTTGCAATGCGGATAAATTACTGTTTGTGCATTTACAATATTCATTGATTTTTGCCATTGAAAAACATCATGTTATTCATATACCAGAAATGATTGAAGCTACTGACTGAATGAAAGGAGCTGGCATCTCACTCTCTTTGAATCTTCTTTATCATGCTAAGAGGAGCAGGAAAAAGCAAAAAATTTCAGAATTGCACCTTGCAATGCGGAAAAATTACTGTTTGTGCATTTACAATATTCATTGATTTTTGCCATTGAAAAACATCATGTTATTCATATACCAGAAATGATTGAAGCTACTGACTGAATGAAAGGAGCTGGCATCTCACTCTCTTTGAATCTTCTTTATCATGCTAAGAGGAGCAGGAAAAAGCAAAAAATTTCAGAATTGCACCTTGCAATGCGGAGAAATTACTGTTTGTGCATTTACAATATTCATTGATTTTTGCCATTGAAAAACGTCCAGAAATGATTGAAGCTACTGACTGAATGAAAGGAGCTGGCATCTCACTCTCTTTGAATCTTCTTTATCATGCTAAGAGGAGCAGGAAAAAGCAAAAAATTTCAGAATTGCACCTTGCAATGCGGAGAAATTACTGTTTGTGCATTTACAAAATTCATTGATTTTTGCCATTGAAAAACATCATGTTATTCATATACCAGAAATGATTGAAGCTACTGACTTAATGAAAGGAGCTGGCATCTCACTCTCTTTGAATCTTCTTTATCATGCTAAGAGGAGCAGGAAAAAGCAAAAAAATTCAGAATTGCACCTTGCAATGCGGATAAATTACTGTTTGTGCATTTACAATATTCATTGATTTTTGCCATTGAAAAACGTCCAGAAATGATTGAAGCTACTGACTGAATGAAAGGAGCTGGCATCTCACTCTCTTTGAATCTTCTTTATCATGCTAAGAGGAGCAGGAAAAAGCAAAAAATTTCAGAATTGCACCTTGCAATGCGGAGAAATTACTGTTTGTGCATTTACCAAATTCATTGATTTTTGCCATTGAAAAACATCATGTTATTCATATACCAGAAATGATTGAAGCTCCTGACTGAATGAAAGGAGCTGGCATCTCACTCTCTTTGAATCTTCTTTATCATGCTAAGAGGAGCAGGAAAAAGCAAAAAATTTCAGAATTGCACCTTGCAATGCGGAGAAATTACTGTTTGTGCATTTACAATATTCATTGATTTTTGCCATTGAAAAACGTCCAGAAATGATTGAAGCTACTGACTGAATGAAAGGAGCTGGCATCTCACTCTCTTTGAATCTTCTTTATCATGCTAAGAGGAGCAGGAAAAAGCAAAAAATTTCAGAATTGCACCTTGCAATGCGGAGAAATTACTGTTTGTTCATTTACAATATTCATTGATTTTTGCCATGGAAAAACATCATGTTATTCATATACCAGAAATGTTTGAAGCTACTGACTGAATGAAAGGAGCTGGCATCTCACTCTCTTTGAATCTTCTTTATCATGCTAAGAGGAGCAGGAAAAAGCAAAAAATTTCAGAATTGCACCTTGCAATGCGGATAAATTACTGTTTGTGCATTTACAATATTCATTGATTTTTGCCATTGAAAAACATCATGTTATTCATATACCAGAAATGATTGAAGCTACTGACTGAATGAAAGGAGCTGGCATCTCACTCTCTTTGAATCTTCTTTATCATGCTAAGAGGAGCAGGAAAAAGCAAAAAATTTCAGAATTGCACCTTGCAATGCGGAGAAATTACTGTTTGTGCATTTACAATATTCATTGATTTTTGCCATTGAAAAACATCATGTTATTCATATACCAGAAATGATTGAAGCTACTGACTGAATGAAAGGAGCTGGCATCTCACTCTCTTTGAATCTTCTTTATCATGCCAAGAGGAGCAGGAAAAAGCAAAAAATTTCTGAATTGCACCTTGCAATGCGGAGAAATTACTGTTTGTGCATTTACAATATTCATTGATTTTTGCCATTGAAAAACGTCCAGAAATGATTGAAGCTACTGACTGAATGAAAGGAGCTGGCATCTCACTCTCTTTGAATCTTGTTTATCATGCTAAGAGGAGCAGGAAAAAGCAAAAAATTTCAGAATTGCACCTTGCAATGCAGAGAAATTACTGTTTGTGCATTTTCAATATTCATTGATTTTTGCCATTGAAAAACGTCCAGAAATGATTGAAGCTACTGACTGAATGAAAGGAGCTGGCATCTCACTCTCTTTGAATCTTCTTTATCATGCTAAGAGGAGCAGGAAAAAGCAAAAAATTTCAGAATTGCACCTTGCAATGCGGAGAAATTACTGTTTGTGCATTTACAATATTCATTGATTTTTGCCATTGAAAAACATCATGTTATTCATATACCAGAAATGATTGAAGCTACTGACTGAATGAAAGGAGCTGGCATCTCGCTCTCTTTGAATCTTCTTTATCATGCTAAGAGGAGCAGGAAAAGCAAAAAATTTCAGAATTGCACCTTGCAATGCGGAGAAATTACTGTTTGTGCATTTACAATATTCATTGATTTTTGCCATTGAAAATCATCATGTTATTCATATACCAGAAATGATTGAAGCTACTGACTGAATGAAAGGAGCTGGCATCTCACTCTCTTTGAATCTTCTTTATCATGCTAAGAGGAGCAGGAAAAAGCAAAAAATTTCAGAATTGCACCTTGCAATGCGGAGAAATTACTGTTTGTGCATTTACAATATTCATTGATTTTTGCCATTGAAAAACATCATGTTATTCATATACCAGAAATGATTGAAGCTACTGACTGAATGAAAGGAGCTGGCATCTCACTCTCTTTGAATCTTCTTTATCATGCTAAGAGGAGCAGGAAAAAGCAAAAAATTTCAGAATTGCACCTTGCAATGCGGAGAAATTACTGTTTGTGCATTTACAATATTCATTGATTTTTGCCATTGAAAAACATCATGTTATTCATATACCAGAAATGATTGAAGCTACTGACTGAATGAAAGGAGCTGGCATCTCACTCTCTTTGAATCTTCTTTATCATGCCAAGAGGAGCAGGAAAAAGCAAAAAATTTCTGAATTGCACCTTGCAATGCGGAGAAATTACTGTTTGTGCATTTACAATATTCATTGATTTTTGCCATTGAAAAACGTCCAGAAATGATTGAAGCTACTGACTGAATGAAAGGAGCTGGCATCTCACTCTCTTTGAATCTTGTTTATCATGCTAAGAGGAGCAGGAAAAAGCAAAAAATTTCAGAATTGCACCTTGCAATGCAGAGAAATTACTGTTTGTGCATTTTCAATATTCATTGATTTTTGCCATTGAAAAACGTCCAGAAATGATTGAAGCTACTGACTGAATGAAAGGAGCTGGCATCTCACTCTCTTTGAATCTTCTTTATCATGCTAAGAGGAGCAGGAAAAAGCAAAAAATTTCAGAATTGCACCTTGCAATGCGGAGAAATTACTGTTTGTGCATTTACAATATTCATTGATTTTTGCCATTGAAAAACATCATGTTATTCATATACCAGAAATGATTGAAGCTACTGACTGAATGAAAGGAGCTGGCATCTCGCTCTCTTTGAATCTTCTTTATCATGCTAAGAGGAGCAGGAAAAAGCAAAAAATTTCAGAATTGCACCTTGCAATGCGGAGAAATTACTGTTTGTGCATTTACAATATTCATTGATTTTTGCCATTGAAAATCATCCTGTTATTCATATACCAGAAATGATTGAAGCTACTGACTGAATGAAAGGAGCTGGCATCTCACTCTCTTTGAATCTTCTTTATCATGCTAAGAGGAGCAGGAAAAAGCAAAAAATTTCAGAATTGCACCTTGCAATGCGGAGAAATTACTGTTTGTGCATTTACAATATTCATTGATTTTTGCCATTGAAAAACGTCCAGAAATGATTGAAGCTACTGACTGAATGAAAGGAGCTGGCATCTCACTCTCTTTGAATCTTCTTTATCATGCTAAGAGGAGCAGGAAAAAGCAAAAAATTTCAGAATTGCACCTTGCAATGCGGAGAAATTACTGTTTGTGCATTTACAAAATTCATTGATTTTTGCCATTGAAAAACATCATGTTATTCATATACCAGAAATGATTGAAGCTACTGACTGAATGAAAGGAGCTGGCATCTCACTCTCTTTGAATCTTCTTTATCATGCTAAGAGGAGCAGGAAAAAGCAAAAAATTTCAGAATTGCACCTTGCAATGCGGAGAAATTACTGTTTGTGCATTTACAATATTCATTGATTTTTGCCATTGAAAAACGTCCAGAAATGATTGAAGCTACTGACTGAATGAAAGGAGCTGGCATCTCACTCTCTTTGAATCTTCTTTATCATGCTAAGAGGAGCAGGAAAAAGCAAAAAATTTCAGAATTGCACCTTGCAATGCGGAGAAATTACTGTTTGTTCATTTACAATATTCATTGATTTTTGCCATGGAAAAACATCATGTTATTCATATACCAGAAATGTTTGAAGCTACTGACTGAATGAAAGGAGCTGGCATCTCACTCTCTTTGAATCTTCTTTATCATGCTAAGAGGAGCAGGAAAAAGCAAAAAATTTCTGAATTGCACCTTGCAATGCGGAGAAATTACTGTTTGTGCATTTACAATATTCATTGATTTTTGCCATTGAAAAACGTCCAGAAATGATTGAAGCTACTGACTGAATGAAAGGAGCTGGCATCTCACTCTCTTTGAATCTTGTTTATCATGCTAAGAGGAGCAGGAAAAAGCAAAAAATTTCAGAATTGCACATTGCAATGCAGAGAAATTACTGTTTGTGCATTTACAATATTCATTGATTTTTGCCATTGAAAAACGTCCAGAAATGATTGAAGCTACTGACTGAATGAAAGGAGCT
This sequence comes from Phyllobates terribilis, assembly GCF_046119375.1. Classification (NCBI taxonomy): domain Eukaryota; kingdom Metazoa; phylum Chordata; class Amphibia; order Anura; family Dendrobatidae; genus Phyllobates; species Phyllobates terribilis. The sequence continues at coordinate 286,069 of NW_027364164.1, read as the reverse complement.
GGCATCTCACTCTCTTTGAATCTTCTTTATCATGCTAAGAGGAGCAGGAAAAAGCAAAAAATTTCAGAATTGCACCTTGCAATGCTTAGAAATTACTGTTTGTGCATTTACAATATTCATTGATTTTTGCCATTGAAAAACATCATGTTATTCATATACCAGAAATGATTGAAGCTACTGACTGAATGAAAGGAGCTGGCATCTCACTCTCTTTGAATCTTCTTTATCATGCTAAGAGGAGCAGGAAAAAGCAAAAAATTTCAGAATTGCACCTTGCAATGCGGAGAAATTACTGTTTGTGCATTTACAATATTCATTGATTTTTGCCATTGAAAAACGTCCAGAAATGATTGAAGCTACTGACTGAATGAAAGGAGCTGGCATCTCACTCTCTTTGAATCTTCTTTATCATGCTAAGAGGAGCAGGAAAAAGCAAAAAATTTCAGAATTGCACCTTGCAATGCGGAGAAATTACTGTTTGTGCATTTACAAAATTCATTGATTTTTGCCATTGAAAAACATCAAGTTATTCATATACCAGAAATGATTGAAGCTACTGACTGAATGAAAGGAGCTGGCATCTCACTCTCTTTGAATCTTCTTTATCATGCTAAGAGGAGCAGGAAAAAGCAAAAAATTTCAGAATTGCACCTTGCAATGCGGAGAAATTACTGTTTGTGCATTTACAATATTCATTGATTTTTGCCATTGAAAAACGTCCAGAAATGATTGAAGCTACTGACTGAATGAAAGGAGCTGGCATCTCACTCTCTTTGAATCTTCTTTATCATGCTAAGAGGAGCAGGAAAAATCAAAAAATTTCAGAATTGCACCTTGCAATGCGGAGAAATTACTGTTTGTGCATTTACAATATTCATTGATTTTTGCCATTGAAAAACATCATGTTATTCATATACCAGAAATGTTTGAAGCTACTGACTGAATGAAAGGAGCTGGCATCTCACTCTCTTTGAATCTTCTTTATCATGCTAAGAGGAGCAGGAAAAAGCAAAAAATTTCAGAATTGCACCTTGCAATGCGGATAAATTACTGTTTGTGCATTTACAATATTCATTGATTTTTGCCATTGAAAAACATCATGTTATTCATATACCAGAAATGATTGAAGCTACTGACTGAATGAAAGGAGCTGGCATCTCACTCTCTTTGAATCTTCTTTATCATGCTAAGAGGAGCAGGAAAAAGCAAAAAAATTCAGAATTGCACCTTGCAATGCGGAGAAATTACTGTTTGTGCATTTACAATATTCATTGATTTTTGCCATTGAAAAACGTCCAGAAATGATTGAAGCTACTGACTGAATGAAAGGAGCTGGCATCTCACTCTCTTTGAATCTTCTTTATCATGCTAAGAGGAGCAGGAAAAATCAAAAAATTTCAGAATTGCACCTTGCAATGCGGAGAAATTACTGTTTGTGCATTTACAATATTCATTGATTTTTGCCATGGAAAAACATCATGTTATTCATATACCAGAAATGTTTGAAGCTACTGACTGAATGAAAGGAGCTGGCATCTCACTCTCTTTGAATCTTCTTTATCATGCTAAGAGGAGCAGGAAAAAGCAAAAAATTTCTGAATTGCACCTTGCAATGCGGAGAAATTACTGTTTGTGCATTTACAATATTCATTGATTTTTGCCATTGAAAAACGTCCAGAAATGATTGAAGCTACTGACTGAATGAAAGGAGCTGGCATCTCACTCTCTTTGAATCTTCTTTATCATGCTAAGAGGAGCAGGAAAAAGCAAAAAATTTCAGAATTGCACCTTGCAATGCGGAGAAATTACTGTTTGTGCATTTACAATATTCATTGATTTTTGCCATTGAAAAACATCATGTTATTCATATACCAGAAATGATTGAAGATACTGACTGAATGAAAGGAGCTGGCATCTCACTCTCTTTGAATCTTCTTTATCATGCTAAGAGGAGCAGGAAAAAGCAAAAAATTTCAGAATTGCACCTTGCAATGCGGAGAAATTACTGTTTGTGCATTTACAATATTCATTGATTTTTGCCATTGAAAAACGTCCAGAAATGATTGAAGCTACTGACTGAATGAAAGGAGCTGGCATCTCACTCTCTTTGAATCTTCTTTATCATGCTAAGAGGAGCAGGAAAAAGCAAAAAATTTCAGAATTGCACCTTGCAATGCGGAGAAATTACTGTTTGTGCATTTACAAAATTCATTGATTTTTGCCATTGAAAAACATCATGTTATTCATATACCAGAAATGATTGAAGCTACTGACTGAATGAAAGGAGCTGGCATCTCACTCTCTTTGAATCTTCTTTATCATGCTAAGAGGAGCAGGAAAAAGCAAAAAATTTCAGAATTGCACCTTGCAATGCGGAGAAATTACTGTTTGTGCATTTACAATATTCATTGATTTTTGCCATTGAAAAACGTCCAGAAATGATTGAAGCTACTGACTGAATGAAAGGAGCTGGCATCTCACTCTCTTTGAATCTTCTTTATCATGCTAAGAGGAGCAGGAAAAATCAAAAAATTTCAGAATTGCACCTTGCAATGCGGAGAAATTACTGTTTGTGCATTTACAATATTCATTGATTTTTGCCATTGAAAAACATCATGTTATTCATATACCAGAAATGTTTGAAGCTACTGACTGAATGAAAGGAGCTGGCATCTCACTCTCTTTGAATCTTCTTTATTATGCTAAGAGGAGCAGGAAAAAGCAAAAAATTTCAGAATTGCACCTTGCAATGCGGATAAATTACTGTTTGTGCATTTACAATATTCATTGATTTTTGCCATTGAAAAACATCATGTTATTCATATACCAGAAATGATTGAAGCTACTGACTGAATGAAAGGAGCTGGCATCTCACTCTCTTTGAATCTTCTTTATCATGCTAAGAGGAGCAGGAAAAAGCAAAAAATTTCAGAATTGCACCTTGCAATGCGGAGAAATTACTGTTTGTGCATTTACAATATTCATTGATTTTTGCCATTGAAAAACGTCCAGAAATGATTGAAGCTACTGACTGAATGAAAGGAGCTGGCATCTCACTCTCTTTGAATCTTCTTTATCATGCTAAGAGGAGCAGGAAAAAGCAAAAAATTTCAGAATTGCACCTTGCAATGCGGAGAAATTACTGTTTGTTCATTTACAATATTCATTGATTTTTGCCATGGAAAAACATCATGTTATTCATATACCAGAAATGTTTGAAGCTACTGACTGAATGAAAGGAGCTGGCATCTCACTCTCTTTGAATCTTCTTTATCATGCTAAGAGGAGCAGGAAAAAGCAAAAAATTTCAGAATTGCACCTTGCAATGCGGATAAATTACTGTTTGTGCATTTACAATATTCATTGATTTTTGCCATTGAAAAACATCATGTTATTCATATACCAGAAATGATTGAAGCTACTGACTGAATGAAAGGAGCTGGCATCTCACTCTCTTTGAATCTTCTTTATCATGCTAAGAGGAGCAGGAAAAAGCAAAAAATTTCAGAATTGCACCTTGCAATGCGGAAAAATTACTGTTTGTGCATTTACAATATTCATTGATTTTTGCCATTGAAAAACATCATGTTATTCATATACCAGAAATGATTGAAGCTACTGACTGAATGAAAGGAGCTGGCATCTCACTCTCTTTGAATCTTCTTTATCATGCTAAGAGGAGCAGGAAAAAGCAAAAAATTTCAGAATTGCACCTTGCAATGCGGAGAAATTACTGTTTGTGCATTTACAATATTCATTGATTTTTGCCATTGAAAAACGTCCAGAAATGATTGAAGCTACTGACTGAATGAAAGGAGCTGGCATCTCACTCTCTTTGAATCTTCTTTATCATGCTAAGAGGAGCAGGAAAAAGCAAAAAATTTCAGAATTGCACCTTGCAATGCGGAGAAATTACTGTTTGTGCATTTACAAAATTCATTGATTTTTGCCATTGAAAAACATCATGTTATTCATATACCAGAAATGATTGAAGCTACTGACTTAATGAAAGGAGCTGGCATCTCACTCTCTTTGAATCTTCTTTATCATGCTAAGAGGAGCAGGAAAAAGCAAAAAATTTCAGAATTGCACCTTGCAATGCGGAGAAATTACTGTTTGTGCATTTACAATATTCATTGATTTTTGCCATTGAAAAACGTCCAGAAATGATTGAAGCTACTGACTGAATGAAAGGAGCTGGCATCTCACTCTCTTTGAATCTTCTTTATCATGCTAAGAGGAGCAGGAAAAATCAAAAAATTTCAGAATTGCACCTTGCAATGCGGAGAAATTACTGTTTGTGCATTTACAATATTCATTGATTTTTGCCATTGAAAAACATCATGTTATTCATATACCAGAAATGTTTGAAGCTACTGACTGAATGAAAGGAGCTGGCATCTCACTCTCTTTGAATCTTCTTTATCATGCTAAGAGGAGCAGGAAAAAGCAAAAAAATTCAGAATTGCACCTTGCAATGCGGATAAATTACTGTTTGTGCATTTACAATATTCATTGATTTTTGCCATTGAAAAACGTCCAGAAATGATTGAAGCTACTGACTGAATGAAAGGAGCTGGCATCTCACTCTCTTTGAATCTTCTTTATCATGCTAAGAGGAGCAGGAAAAAGCAAAAAATTTCAGAATTGCACCTTGCAATGCGGAGAAATTACTGTTTGTGCATTTACCAAATTCATTGATTTTTGCCATTGAAAAACATCATGTTATTCATATACCAGAAATGATTGAAGCTACTGACTGAATGAAAGGAGCTGGCATCTCACTCTCTTTGAATCTTCTTTATCATGCTAAGAGGAGCAGGAAAAAGCAAAAAATTTCAGAATTGCACCTTGCAATGCGGAGAAATTACTGTTTGTGCATTTACAATATTCATTGATTTTTGCCATTGAAAAACGTCCAGAAATGATTGAAGCTACTGACTGAATGAAAGGAGCTGGCATCTCACTCTCTTTGAATCTTCTTTATCATGCTAGGAGGAGCAGGAAAAAGCAAAAAATTTCAGAATTGCACCTTGCAATGCGGAGAAATTACTGTTTGTTCATTTACAATATTCATTGATTTTTGCCATGGAAAAACATCATGTTATTCATATACCAGAAATGTTTGAAGCTACTGACTGAATGAAAGGAGCTGGCATCTCACTCTCTTTGAATCTTCTTTATCATGCTAAGAGGAGCAGGAAAAAGCAAAAAATTTCAGAATTGCACCTTGCAATGCGGATAAATTACTGTTTGTGCATTTACAATATTCATTGATTTTTGCCATTGAAAAACATCATGTTATTCATATACCAGAAATGATTGAAGCTACTGACTGAATGAAAGGAGCTGGCATCTCACTCTCTTTGAATCTTCTTTATCATGCTAAGAGGAGCAGGAAAAAGCAAAAAATTTCAGAATTGCACCTTGCAATGCGGAGAAATTACTGTTTGTGCATTTACAATATTCATTGATTTTTGCCATTGAAAAACATCATGTTATTCATATACCAGAAATGATTGAAGCTACTGACTGAATGAAAGGAGCTGGCATCTCACTCTCTTTGAATCTTCTTTATCATGCCAAGAGGAGCAGGAAAAAGCAAAAAATTTCTGAATTGCACCTTGCAATGCGGAGAAATTACTGTTTGTGCATTTACAATATTCATTGATTTTTGCCATTGAAAAACGTCCAGAAATGATTGAAGCTACTGACTGAATGAAAGGAGCTAGCATCTCACTCTCTTTGAATCTTGTTTATCATGCTAAGAGGAGCAGGAAAAAGCAAAAAATTTCAGAATTGCACCTTGCAATGCAGAGAAATTACTGTTTGTGCATTTTCAATATTCATTGATTTTTGCCATTGAAAAACGTCCAGAAATGATTGAAGCTACTGACTGAATGAAAGGAGCTGGCATCTCACTCTCTTTGAATCTTCTTTATCATGCTAAGAGGAGCAGGAAAAAGCAAAAAATTTCAGAATTGCACCTTGCAATGCGGAGAAATTACTGTTTGTGCATTTACAATATTCATTGATTTTTGCCATTGAAAAACATCATGTTATTCATATACCAGAAATGATTGAAGCTACTGACTGAATGAAAGGAGCTGGCATCTCACTCTCTTTGAATCTTGTTTATCATGCTAAGAGGAGCAGGAAAAAGCAAAAAATTTCAGAATTGCACATTGCAATGCAGAGAAATTACTGTTTGTGCATTTACAATATTCATTGATTTTTGCCATTGAAAAACGTCCAGAAATGATTGAAGCTACTGACTGAATGAAAGGAGCTGGCATCTCACTCTCTTTGAATCTTCTTTATCATGCTAAGAGGAGCAGGAAAAAGCAAAAAATTTCAGAATTGCACCTTGCAATGCGGAGAAATTACTGTTTGTGCATTTACAATATTCATTGATTTTTGCCATTGAAAAACATCATGTTATTCATATACCAGAAATGATTGAAGCTACTGACTGAATGAAAGGAGCTGGCATCTCACTCTCTTTGAATCTTCTTTATCATGCTAAGAGGAGCAGGAAAAAGCAAAAAATTTCAGAATTGCACCTTGCAATGCGGAGAAATTACTGTTTGTGCATTTACAATATTCATTGATTTTTGCCATTGAAAAACGTCCAGAAATGATTGAAGCTACTGACTGAATGAAAGGAGCTGGCATCTCACTCTCTTTGAATCTTCTTTATCATGCTAAGAGGAGCAGGAAAAATCAAAAAATTTCAGAATTGCACCTTGCAATGCGGAGAAATTACTGTTTGTGCATTTCCAATATTCATTGATTTTTGCCATTGAAAAACATCATGTTATTCATATACCAGAAATGTTTGAAGCTACTGACTGAATGAAAGGAGCTGGCATCTCACTCTCTTTGAATCTTCTTTATCATGCTAAGAGGAGCAGGAAAAAGCAAAAAATTTCAGAATTGCACCTTGCAATGCGGATAAATTACTGTTTGTGCATTTACAATATTCATTGATTTTTGCCATTGAAAAACATCATGTTATTCATATACCAGAAATGATTGAAGCTACTGACTGAATGAAAGGAGCTGGCATCTCACTCTCTTTGAATCTTCTTTATCATGCTAAGAGGAGCAGGAAAAAGCAAAAAAATTCAGAATTGCACCTTGCAATGCGGAGAAATTACTGTTTGTGCATTTACAATATTCATTGATTTTTGCCATTGAAAAACGTCCAGAAATGATTGAAGCTACTGACTGAATGAAAGGAGCTGGCATCTCACTCTCTTTGAATCTTCTTTATCATGCTAAGAGGAGCAGGAAAAATCAAAAAATTTCAGAATTGCACCTTGCAATGCGGAGAAATTACTGTTTGTGCATTTACATTATTCATTGATTTTTGCCATGGAAAAACATCATGTTATTCATATACCAGAAATGTTTGAAGCTACTGACTGAATGAAAGGAGCTGGCATCTCACTCTCTTTGAATCTTCTTTATCATGCTAAGAGGAGCAGGAAAAAGCAAAAAATTTCTGAATTGCACCTTGCAATGCGGAGAAATTACTGTTTGTGCATTTACAATATTCATTGATTTTTGCCATTGAAAAACGTCCAGAAATGATTGAAGCTACTGACTGAATGAAAGGAGCTGGCATCTCACTCTCTTTGAATCTTCTTTATCATGCTAAGAGGAGCAGGAAAAAGCAAAAAATTTCAGAATTGCACCTTGCAATGCGGAGAAATTACTGTTTGTGCATTTACAATATTCATTGATTTTTGCCATTGAAAAACATCATGTTATTCATATACCAGAAATGATTGAAGCTACTGACTGAATGAAAGGAGCTGGCATCTCACTCTCTTTGAATCTTCTTTATCATGCTAAGAGGAGCAGGAAAAAGCAAAAAATTTCAGAATTGCACCTTGCAATGCGGAGAAATTACTGTTTGTGCATTTACAATATTCATTGATTTTTGCCATTGAAAAACGTCCAGAAATGATTGAAGCTACTGACTGAATGAAAGGAGCTGGCATCTCACTCTCTTTGAATCTTCTTTATCATGCTAAGAGGAGCAGGAAAAAGCAAAAAATTTCAGAATTGCACCTTGCAATGCGGAGAAATTACTGTTTGTGCATTTACAAAATTCATTGATTTTTGCCATTGAAAAACATCATGTTATTCATATACCAGAAATGATTGAAGCTACTGACTGAATGAAAGGAGCTGGCATCTCACTCTCTTTGAATCTTCTTTATCATGCTAAGAGGAGCAGGAAAAAGCAAAAAATTTCAGAATTGCACCTTGCAATGCGGAGAAATTACTGTTTGTGCATTTACAATATTCATTGATTTTTGCCATTGAAAAACATCATGTTATTCATATACCAGAAATGATTGAAGCTACTGACTGAATGAAAGGAGCTGGCATCTCACTCTCTTTGAATCTTCTTTATCATGCTAAGAGGAGCAGGAAAAAGCAAAAAATTTCAGAATTGCACCTTGCAATGCGGAGAAATTACTGTTTGTGCATTTACAATATTCATTGATTTTTGCCATTGAAAAACGTCCAGAAATGATTGAAGCTACTGACTGAATGAAAGGAGCTGGCATCTCACTCTCTTTGAATCTTCTTTATCATGCTAAGAGGAGCAGGAAAAATCAAAAAATTTCAGAATTGCACCTTGCAATGCGGAGAAATTACTGTTTGTGCATTTACAATATTCATTGATTTTTGCCATTGAAAAACATCATGTTATTCATATACCAGAAATGTTTGAAGCTACTGACTGAATGAAAGGAGCTGGCATCTCACTCTCTTTGAATCTTCTTTATCATGCTAAGAGGAGCAGGAAAAAGCAAAAAATTTCAGAATTGCACCTTGCAATGCGGATAAATTACTGTTTGTGCATTTACAATATTCATTGATTTTTGCCATTGAAAAACATCATGTTATTCATATACCAGAAATGATTGAAGCTACTGACTGAATGAAAGGAGCTGGCATCTCACTCTCTTTGAATCTTCTTTATCATGCTAAGAGGAGCAGGAAAAAGCAAAAAAATTCAGAATTGCACCTTGCAATGCGGAGAAATTACTGTTTGTGCATTTACAATATTCATTGATTTTTGCCATTGAAAAACGTCCAGAAATGATTGAAGCTACTGACTGAATGAAAGGAGCTGGCATCTCACTCTCTTTGAATCTTCTTTATCATGCTAAGAGGAGCAGGAAAAATCAAAAAATTTCAGAATTGCACCTTGCAATGCGGAGAAATTACTGTTTGTGCATTTACATTATTCATTGATTTTTGCCATGGAAAAACATCATGTTATTCATATACCAGAAATGTTTGAAGCTACTGACTGAATGAAAGGAGCTGGCATCTCACTCTCTTTGAATCTTCTTTATCATGCTAAGAGGAGCAGGAAAAAGCAAAAAATTTCTGAATTGCACCTTGCAATGCGGAGAAATTACTGTTTGTGCATTTACAATATTCATTGATTTTTGCCATTGAAAAACGTCCAGAAATGATTGAAGCTACTGACTGAATGAAAGGAGCTGGCATCTCACTCTCTTTGAATCTTCTTTATCATGCTAAGAGGAGCAGGAAAAAGCAAAAAATTTCAGAATTGCACCTTGCAATGCGGAGAAATTACTGTTTGTGCATTTACAATATTCATTGATTTTTGCCATTGAAAAACATCATGTTATTCATATACCAGAAATGATTGAAGCTACTGACTGAATGAAAGGAGCTGGCATCTCACTCTCTTTGAATCTTCTTTATCATGCTAAGAGGAGCAGGAAAAAGCAAAAAATTTCAGAATTGCACCTTGCAATGCGGAGAAATTACTGTTTGTGCATTTACAATATTCATTGATTTTTGCCATTGAAAAACGTCCAGAAATGATTGAAGCTACTGACTGAATGAAAGGAGCTGGCATCTCACTCTCTTTGAATCTTCTTTATCATGCTAAGAGGAGCAGGAAAAAGCAAAAAATTTCAGAATTGCACCTTGCAATGCGGAGAAATTACTGTTTGTGCATTTACAAAATTCATTGATTTTTGCCATTGAAAAACATCATGTTATTCATATACCAGAAATGATTGAAGCTACTGACTGAATGAAAGGAGCTGGCATCTCACTCTCTTTGAATCTTCTTTATCATGCTAAGAGGAGCAGGAAAAAGCAAAAAATTTCAGAATTGCACCTTGCAATGCGGAGAAATTACTGTTTGTGCATTTACAATATTCATTGATTTTTGCCATTGAAAAACGTCCAGAAATGATTGAAGCTACTGACTGAATGAAAGGAGCTGGCATCTCACTCTCTTTGAATCTTCTTTATCATGCTAAGAGGAGCAGGAAAAATCAAAAAATTTCAGAATTGCACCTTGCAATGCGGAGAAATTACTGTTTGTGCATTTACAATATTCATTGATTTTTGCCATTGAAAAACATCATGTTATTCATATACCAGAAATGTTTGAAGCTACTGACTGAATGAAAGGAGCTGGCATCTCACTCTCTTTGAATCTTCTTTATTATGCTAAGAGGAGCAGGAAAAAGCAAAAAATTTCAGAATTGCACCTTGCAATGCGGATAAATTACTGTTTGTGCATTTACAATATTCATTGATTTTTGCCATTGAAAAACATCATGTTATTCATATACCAGAAATGATTGAAGCTACTGACTGAATGAAAGGAGCTGGCATCTCACTCTCTTTGAATCTTCTTTATCATGCTAAGAGGAGCAGGAAAAAGCAAAAAAATTCAGAATTGCACCTTGCAATGCGGAGAAATTACTGTTTGTGCATTTACAATATTCATTGATTTTTGCCATTGAAAAACGTCCAGAAATGATTGAAGCTACTGACTGAATGAAAGGAGCTGGCATCTCACTCTCTTTGAATCTTCTTTGTCATGCTAAGAGGAGCAGGAAAAATCAAAAAATTTCAGAATTGCACCTTGCAATGCGGAGAAATTACTGTTTGTGCATTTACAATATTCATTGATTTTTGCCATTGAAAAACATCATGTTATTCATATACCAGAAATGATTGAAGCTACTGACTGAATGAAAGGAGCTGGCATCTCACTCTCTTTGAATCTTCTTTATCATGCTAAGAGGAGCAGGAAAAAGCAAAAAAATTCAGAATTGCACCTTGCAATGCGGAGAAATTACTGTTTGTGCATTTACAATATTCATTGATTTTTGCCATTGAAAAACGTCCAGAAATGATTGAAGCTACTGACTGAATGAAAGGAGCTGGCATCTCACTCTCTTTGAATCTTCTTTATCATGCTAAGAGGAGCAGGAAAAAGCAAAAAATTTCAGAATTGCACCTTGCAATGCGGAGAAATTACTGTTTGTGCATTTACAATATTCATTGATTTTTGCCATTGAAAAACATCATGTTATTCATATACCAGAAATGTTTGAAGCTACTGACTGAATGAAAGGAGCTGGCATCTCACTCTCTTTGAATCTTCTTTATCATGCTAAGAGGAGCAGGAAAAAGCAAAAAATTTCAGAATTGCACCTTGCAATGCGGATAAATTACTGTTTGTGCATTTACAATATTCATTGATTTTTGCCATTGAAAAACATCATGTTATTCATATACCAGAAATGATTGAAGCTACTGACTGAATGAAAGGAGCTGGCATCTCACTCTCTTTGAATCTTCTTTATCATGCTAAGAGGAGCAGGAAAAAGCAAAAAATTTCAGAATTGCACCTTGCAATGCGGAAAAATTACTGTTTGTGCATTTACAATATTCATTGATTTTTGCCATTGAAAAACGTCCAGAAATGATTGAAGCTACTGACTGAATGAAAGGAGCTGGCATCTCACTCTCTTTGAATCTTCTTTATCATGCTAAGAGGAGCAGGAAAAAGCAAAAAATTTCAGAATTGCACCTTGCAATGCGGAGAAATTACAGTTTGTGCATTTACAATATTCATTGATTTTTGCCATTGAAAAACATCATGTTATTCATATACCAGAAATGTTTGAAGCTACTGACTGAATGAAAGGAGCTGGCATCTCACTCTCTTTGAATCTTCTTTATCATGCTAAGAGGAGCAGGAAAAAGCAAAAAATTTCAGAATTGCACCTTGCAATGCGGATAAATTACTGTTTGTGCATTTACAATATTCATTGATTTTTGCCATTGAAAAACATCATGTTATTCATATACCAGAAATGATTGAAGCTACTGACTGAATGAAAGGAGCTGGCATCTCACTCTCTTTGAATCTTCTTTATCATGCTAAGAGGAGCAGGAAAAAGCAAAAAAATTCAGAATTGCACCTTGCAATGCGGAGAAATTACTGTTTGTGCATTTACAATATTCATTGATTTTTGCCATTGAAAAACGTCCAGAAATGATTGAAGCTACTGACTGAATGAAAGGAGCTGGCATCTCACTCTCTTTGAATCTTCTTTATCATGCTAAGAGGAGCAGGAAAAAGCAAAAAATTTCAGAATTGCACCTTGCAATGCGGAGAAATTACTGTTTGTGCATTTACAACATTCATTGATTTTTGCCATTGAAAAACATCATGTTATTCATATACCAGAAATGATTGAAGCTACTGACTGAATGAAAGGAGCTGGCATCTCACTCTCTTTGAATCTTCTTTATCATGCTAAGAGGAGCAGGAAAAAGCAAAAAATTTCAGAATTGCACCTTGCAATGCGGAGAAATTACTGTTTGTGCATTTACAATATTCATTGATTTTTGCCATTGAAAAACGTCCAGAAATGATTGAAGCTACTGACTGAATGAAAGGAGCTGGCATCTCACTCTCTTTGAATCTTCTTTATCATGCTAAGAGGAGCAGGAAAAAGCAAAAAATTTCAGAATTGCACCTTGCAATGCGGAGAAATTACTGTTTGTGCATTTACAAAATTCATTGATTTTTGCCATTGAAAAACATCATGTTATTCATATACCAGAAATGATTGAAGCTACTGACTGAATGAAAGGAGCTGGCATCTCACTCTCTTTGAATCTTCTTTATCATGCTAAGAGGAGCAGGAAAAAGCAAAAAATTTCAGAATTGCACCTTGCAATGCGGAGAAATTACTGTTTGTGCATTTACAATATTCATTGATTTTTGCCATTGAAAAACGTCCAGAAATGATTGAAGCTACTGACTGAATGAAAGGAGCTGGCATCTCACTCTCTTTGAATCTTCTTTATCATGCTAAGAGGAGCAGGAAAAATCAAAAAATTTCAGAATTGCACCTTGCAATGCGGAGAAATTACTGTTTGTGCATTTACAATATTCATTGATTTTTGCCATTGAAAAACATCATGTTATTCATATACCAGAAATGTTTGAAGCTACTGACTGAATGAAAGGAGCTGGCATCTCACTCTCTTTGAATCTTCTTTATTATGCTAAGAGGAGCAGGAAAAAGCAAAAAATTTCAGAATTGCACCTTGCAATGCGGATAAATTACTGTTTGTGCATTTACAATATTCATTGATTTTTGCCATTGAAAAACATCATGTTATTCATATACCAGAAATGATTGAAGCTACTGACTGAATGAAAGGAGCTGGCATCTCACTCTCTTTGAATCTTCTTTATCATGCTAAGAGGAGCAGGAAAAAGCAAAAAAATTCAGAATTGCACCTTGCAATGCGGAGAAATTACTGTTTGTGCATTTACAATATTCATTGATTTTTGCCATTGAAAAACGTCCAGAAATGATTGAAGCTACTGACTGAATGAAAGGAGCTGGCATCTCACTCTCTTTGAATCTTCTTTGTCATGCTAAGAGGAGCAGGAAAAATCAAAAAATTTCAGAATTGCACCTTGCAATGCGGAGAAATTACTGTTTGTGCATTTACAATATTCATTGATTTTTGCCATTGAAAAACATCATGTTATTCATATACCAGAAATGATTGAAGCTACTGACTGAATGAAAGGAGCTGGCATCTCACTCTCTTTGAATCTTCTTTATCATGCTAAGAGGAGCAGGAAAAAGCAAAAAAATTCAGAATTGCACCTTGCAATGCGGAGAAATTACTGTTTGTGCATTTACAATATTCATTGATTTTTGCCATTGAAAAACGTCCAGAAATGATTGAAGCTACTGACTGAATGAAAGGAGCTGGCATCTCACTCTCTTTGAATCTTCTTTATCATGCTAAGAGGAGCAGGAAAAAGCAAAAAATTTCAGAATTGCACCTTGCAATGCGGAGAAATTACTGTTTGTGCATTTACAATATTCATTGATTTTTGCCATTGAAAAACATCATGTTATTCATATACCAGAAATGTTTGAAGCTACTGACTGAATGAAAGGAGCTGGCATCTCACTCTCTTTGAATCTTCTTTATCATGCTAAGAGGAGCAGGAAAAAGCAAAAAATTTCAGAATTGCACCTTGCAATGCGGATAAATTACTGTTTGTGCATTTACAATATTCATTGATTTTTGCCATTGAAAAACATCATGTTATTCATATACCAGAAATGATTGAAGCTACTGACTGAATGAAAGGAGCTGGCATCTCACTCTCTTTGAATCTTCTTTATCATGCTAAGAGGAGCAGGAAAAAGCAAAAAATTTCAGAATTGCACCTTGCAATGCGGAGAAATTACTGTTTGTGCATTTACAATATTCATTGATTTTTGCCATTGAAAAACGTCCAGAAATGATTGAAGCTACTGACTGAATGAAAGGAGCTGGCATCTCACTCTCTTTGAATCTTCTTTATCATGCTAGGATTAGCAGGAAAAAGCAAAAAATTTCAGAATTGCACCTTGCAATGTGGAGATATTACTGTTTGTGCATTTACAATATTCATTGATTTTTGCCATTGAAAAACATGTTTTTCATATACCAGAAATGTTTGAAGCTACTGACTGAATGAAAGGAGCTGGCATCTCACTCTCTTTGAATCTTCTTTATCATGCTAGGATTAGCAGGAAAAAGCAAAAAATTTCAGAATTGCACCTTGCAATGCGGAGAAATTACTGTTTGTGCATTTACAATATTCATTGATTTTTGCCATTGAAAAACATCATGTTATTCATATACCAGAAATGTTTGAAGCTACTGACTGAATGAAAGGAGCTGGCATCTCACTCTCTTTGAATCTTCTTTATCATGCTAAGAGGAGCAGGAAAAAGCAAAAAATTTCAGAATTGCACCTTGCAATGCGGATAAATTACTGTTTGTGCATTTACAATATTCATTGATTTTTGCCATTGAAAAACATCATGTTATTCATATACCAGAAATGATTGAAGCTACTGACTGAATGAAAGGAGCTGGCATCTCACTCTCTTTGAATCTTCTTTATCATGCTAAGAGGAGCAGGAAAAAGCAAAAAATTTCAGAATTGCACCTTGCAATGCGGAGAAATTACTGTTTGTGCATTTACAATATTCATTGATTTTTGCCATTGAAAAACGTCCAGAAATGATTGAAGCTACTGACTGAATGAAAGGAGCTGGCATCTCACTCTCTTTGAATCTTCTTTATCATGCTAAGAGGAGCAGGAAAAAGCAAAAAATTTCAGAATTGCACCTTGCAATGCGGAGAAATTACTGTTTGTTCATTTACAATATTCATTGATTTTTGCCATGGAAAAACATCATGTTATTCATATACCAGAAATGTTTGAAGCTACTGACTGAATGAAAGGAGCTGGCATCTCACTCTCTTTGAATCTTCTTTATCATGCTAAGAGGAGCAGGAAAAAGCAAAAAATTTCAGAATTGCACCTTGCAATGCGGATAAATTACTGTTTGTGCATTTACAATATTCATTGATTTTTGCCATTGAAAAACATCATGTTATTCATATACCAGAAATGATTGAAGCTACTGACTGAATGAAAGGAGCTGGCATCTCACTCTCTTTGAATCTTCTTTATCATGCTAAGAGGAGCAGGAAAAAGCAAAAAATTTCAGAATTGCACCTTGCAATGCGGAAAAATTACTGTTTGTGCATTTACAATATTCATTGATTTTTGCCATTGAAAAACATCATGTTATTCATATACCAGAAATGATTGAAGCTACTGACTGAATGAAAGGAGCTGGCATCTCACTCTCTTTGAATCTTCTTTATCATGCTAAGAGGAGAAGGAAAAAGCAAAAAATTTCAGAATTGCACCTTGCAATGCGGAGAAATTACTGTTTGTGCATTTACAATATTCATTGATTTTTGCCATTGAAAAACGTCCAGAAATGATTGAAGCTACTGACTGAATGAAAGGAGCTGGCATCTCACTCTCTTTGAATCTTCTTTATCATGCTAAGAGGAGCAGGAAAAAGCAAAAAATTTCAGAATTGCACCTTGCAATGCGGAGAAATTACTGTTTGTGCATTTACAAAATTCATTGATTTTTGCCATTGAAAAACATCATGTTATTCATATACCAGAAATGATTGAAGCTACTGACTGAATGAAAGGAGCTGGCATCTCACTCTCTTTGAATCTTCTTTATCATGCTAAGAGGAGCAGGAAAAAGCAAAAAATTTCAGAATTGCACCTTGCAATGCGGAGAAATTACTGTTTGTGCATTTACAATATTCATTGATTTTTGCCATTGAAAAACGTCCAGAAATGATTGAAGCTACTGACTGAATGAAAGGAGCTGGCATCTCACTCTCTTTGAATCTTCTTTATCATGCTAAGAGGAGCAGGAAAAATCAAAAAATTTCAGAATTGCACCTTGCAATGCGGAGAAATTACTGTTTGTGCATTTACAATATTCATTGATTTTTGCCATTGAAAAACATCATGTTATTCATATACCAGAAATGTTTGAAGCTACTGACTGAATGAAAGGAGCTGGCATCTCACTCTCTTTGAATCTTCTTTATTATGCTAAGAGGAGCAGGAAAAAGCAAAAAATTTCAGAATTGCACCTTGCAATGCGGATAAATTACTGTTTGTGCATTTACAATATTCATTGATTTTTGCCATTGAAAAACATCATGTTATTCATATACCAGAAATGATTGAAGCTACTGACTGAATGAAAGGAGCTGGCATCTCACTCTCTTTGAATCTTCTTTATCATGCTAAGAGGAGCAGGAAAAAGCAAAAAAATTCAGAATTGCACCTTGCAATGCGGAGAAATTACTGTTTGTGCATTTACAATATTCATTGATTTTTGCCATTGAAAAACGTCCAGAAATGATTGAAGCTACTGACTGAATGAAAGGAGCTGGCATCTCACTCTCTTTGAATCTTCTTTGTCATGCTAAGAGGAGCAGGAAAAATCAAAAAATTTCAGAATTGCACCTTGCAATGCGGAGAAATTACTGTTTGTGCATTTACAATATTCATTGATTTTTGCCATTGAAAAACATCATGTTATTCATATACCAGAAATGATTGAAGCTACTGACTGAATGAAAGGAGCTGGCATCTCACTCTCTTTGAATCTTCTTTATCATGCTAAGAGGAGCAGGAAAAAGCAAAAAAATTCAGAATTGCACCTTGCAATGCGGAGAAATTACTGTTTGTGCATTTACAATATTCATTGATTTTTGCCATTGAAAAACGTCCAGAAATGATTGAAGCTACTGACTGAATGAAAGGAGCTGGCATCTCACTCTCTTTGAATCTTCTTTATCATGCTAAGAGGAGCAGGAAAAAGCAAAAAATTTCAGAATTGCACCTTGCAATGCGGAGAAATTACTGTTTGTGCATTTACAATATTCATTGATTTTTGCCATTGAAAAACGTCCAGAAATGATTGAAGCTACTGACTGAATGAAAGGAGCTGGCATCTCACTCTCTTTGAATCTTCTTTATCATGCTAAGAGGAGCAGGAAAAATCAAAAAATTTCAGAATTGCACCTTGCAATGCGGAGAAATTACTGTTTGTGCATTTACAATATTCATTGATTTTTGCCATTGAAAAACATCATGTTATTCATATACCAGAAATGTTTGAAGCTACTGACTGAATGAAAGGAGCTGGCATCTCACTCTCTTTGAATCTTCTTTATTATGCTAAGAGGAGCAGGAAAAAGCAAAAAATTTCAGAATTGCACCTTGCAATGCGGATAAATTACTGTTTGTGCATTTACAATATTCATTGATTTTTGCCATTGAAAAACATCATGTTATTCATATACCAGAAATGATTGAAGCTACTGACTGAATGAAAGGAGCTGGCATCTCACTCTCTTTGAATCTTCTTTATCATGCTAAGAGGAGCAGGAAAAAGCAAAAAAATTCAGAATTGCACCTTGCAATGCGGAGAAATTACTGTTTGTGCATTTACAATATTCATTGATTTTTGCCATTGAAAAACGTCCAGAAATGATTGAAGCTACTGACTGAATGAAAGGAGCTGGCATCTCACTCTCTTTGAATCTTCTTTGTCATGCTAAGAGGAGCAGGAAAAATCAAAAAATTTCAGAATTGCACCTTGCAATGCGGAGAAATTACTGTTTGTGCATTTACAATATTCATTGATTTTTGCCATTGAAAAACATCATGTTATTCATATACCAGAAATGATTGAAGCTACTGACTGAATGAAAGGAGCTGGCATCTCACTCTCTTTGAATCTTCTTTATCATGCTAAGAGGAGCAGGAAAAAGCAAAAAAATTCAGAATTGCACCTTGCAATGCGGAGAAATTACTGTTTGTGCATTTACAATATTCATTGATTTTTGCCATTGAAAAACGTCCAGAAATGATTGAAGCTACTGACTGAATGAAAGGAGCTGGCATCTCACTCTCTTTGAATCTTCTTTATCATGCTAAGAGGAGCAGGAAAAAGCAAAAAATTTCAGAATTGCACCTTGCAATGCGGAGAAATTACTGTTTGTGCATTTACAAAATTCATTGATTTTTGCCATTGAAAAACATCATGTTATTCATATACCAGAAATGATTGAAGCTACTGACTGAATGAAAGGAGCTGGCATCTCACTCTCTTTGAATCTTCTTTATCATGCTAAGAGGAGCAGGAAAAAGCAAAAAATTTCAGAATTGCACCTTGCAATGCGGAGAAATTACTGTTTGTGCATTTACAATATTCATTGATTTTTGCCATTGAAAAACGTCCAGAAATGATTGAAGCTACTGACTGAATGAAAGGAGCTGGCATCTCACTCTCTTTGAATCTTCTTTATCATGCTAAGAGGAGCAGGAAAAATCAAAAAATTTCAGAATTGCACCTTGCAATGCGGAGAAATTACTGTTTGTGCATTTACAATATTCATTGATTTTTGCCATTGAAAAACATCATGTTATTCATATACCAGAAATGTTTGAAGCTACTGACTGAATGAAAGGAGCTGGCATCTCACTCTCTTTGAATCTTCTTTATTATGCTAAGAGGAGCAGGAAAAAGCAAAAAATTTCAGAATTGCACCTTGCAATGCGGATAAATTACTGTTTGTGCATTTACAATATTCATTGATTTTTGCCATTGAAAAACATCATGTTATTCATATACCAGAAATGATTGAAGCTACTGACTGAATGAAAGGAGCTGGCATCTCACTCTCTTTGAATCTTCTTTATCATGCTAAGAGGAGCAGGAAAAAGCAAAAAAATTCAGAATTGCACCTTGCAATGCGGAGAAATTACTGTTTGTGCATTTACAATATTCATTGATTTTTGCCATTGAAAAACGTCCAGAAATGATTGAAGCTACTGACTGAATGAAAGGAGCTGGCATCTCACTCTCTTTGAATCTTCTTTGTCATGCTAAGAGGAGCAGGAAAAATCAAAAAATTTCAGAATTGCACCTTGCAATGCGGAGAAATTACTGTTTGTGCATTTACAATATTCATTGATTTTTGCCATTGAAAAACATCATGTTATTCATATACCAGAAATGATTGAAGCTACTGACTGAATGAAAGGAGCTGGCATCTCACTCTCTTTGAATCTTCTTTATCATCCTAAGAGGAGCAGGAAAAAGCAAAAAAATTCAGAATTGCACCTTGCAATGCGGAGAAATTACTGTTTGTGCATTTACAATATTCATTGATTTTTGCCATTGAAAAACGTCCAGAAATGATTGAAGCTACTGACTGAATGAAAGGAGCTGGCATCTCACTCTCTTTGAATCTTCTTTATCATGCTAAGAGGAGCAGGAAAAAGCAAAAAATTTCAGAATTGCACCTTGCAATGCGGAGAAATTACTGTTTGTGCATTTACAATATTCATTGATTTTTGCCATTGAAAAACATCATGTTATTCATATACCAGAAATGTTTGAAGCTACTGACTGAATGAAAGGAGCTGGCATCTCACTCTCTTTGAATCTTCTTTATCATGCTAAGAGGAGCAGGAAAAAGCAAAAAATTTCAGAATTGCACCTTGCAATGCGGATAAATTACTGTTTGTGCATTTACAATATTCATTGATTTTTGCCATTGAAAAACATCATGTTATTCATATACCAGAAATGATTGAAGCTACTGACTGAATGAAAGGAGCTGGCATCTCACTCTCTTTGAATCTTCTTTATCATGCTAAGAGGAGCAGGAAAAAGCAAAAAATTTCAGAATTGCACCTTGCAATGCGGAGAAATTACTGTTTGTGCATTTACAATATTCATTGATTTTTGCCATTGAAAAACGTCCAGAAATGATTGAAGCTACTGACTGAATGAAAGGAGCTGGCATCTCACTCTCTTTGAATCTTCTTTATCATGCTAGGATTAGCAGGAAAAAGCAAAAAATTTCAGAATTGCACCTTGCAATGTGGAGATATTACTGTTTGTGCATTTACAATATTCATTGATTTTTGCCATTGAAAAACATGTTTTTCATATACCAGAAATGTTTGAAGCTACTGACTGAATGAAAGGAGCTGGCATCTCACTCTCTTTGAATCTTCTTTATCATGCTAGGATTAGCAGGAAAAAGCAAAAAATTTCAGAATTGCACCTTGCAATGCGGAGAAATTACTGTTTGTGCATTTACAATATTCATTGATTTTTGCCATTGAAAAACATCATGTTATTCATATACCAGAAATGTTTGAAGCTACTGACTGAATGAAAGGAGCTGGCATCTCACTCTCTTTGAATCTTCTTTATCATGCTAAGAGGAGCAGGAAAAAGCAAAAAATTTCAGAATTGCACCTTGCAATGCGGATAAATTACTGTTTGTGCATTTACAATATTCATTGATTTTTGCCATTGAAAAACATCATGTTATTCATATACCAGAAATGATTGAAGCTACTGACTGAATGAAAGGAGCTGGCATCTCACTCTCTTTGAATCTTCTTTATCATGCTAAGAGGAGCAGGAAAAAGCAAAAAATTTCAGAATTGCACCTTGCAATGCGGAGAAATTACTGTTTGTGCATTTACAATATTCATTGATTTTTGCCATTGAAAAACGTCCAGAAATGATTGAAGCTACTGACTGAATGAAAGGAGCTGGCATCTCACTCTCTTTGAATCTTCTTTATCATGCTAAGAGGAGCAGGAAAAAGCAAAAAATTTCAGAATTGCACCTTGCAATGCGGAGAAATTACTGTTTGTTCATTTACAATATTCATTGATTTTTGCCATGGAAAAACATCATGTTATTCATATACCAGAAATGTTTGAAGCTACTGACTGAATGAAAGGAGCTGGCATCTCACTCTCTTTGAATCTTCTTTATCATGCTAAGAGGAGCAGGAAAAAGCAAAAAATTTCAGAATTGCACCTTGCAATGCGGATAAATTACTGTTTGTGCATTTACAATATTCATTGATTTTTGCCATTGAAAAACATCATGTTATTCATATACCAGAAATGATTGAAGCTACTGACTGAATGAAAGGAGCTGGCATCTCACTCTCTTTGAATCTTCTTTATCATGCTAAGAGGAGCAGGAAAAAGCAAAAAATTTCAGAATTGCACCTTGCAATGCGGAAAAATTACTGTTTGTGCATTTACAATATTCATTGATTTTTGCCATTGAAAAACATCATGTTATTCATATACCAGAAATGATTGAAGCTACTGACTGAATGAAAGGAGCTGGCATCTCACTCTCTTTGAATCTTCTTTATCATGCTAAGAGGAGCAGGAAAAATCAAAAAATTTCAGAATTGCACCTTGCAATGCGGAGAAATTACTGTTTGTGCATTTACAATATTCATTGATTTTTGCCATTGAAAAACATCATGTTATTCATATACCAGAAATGTTTGAAGCTACTGACTGAATGAAAGGAGCTGGCATCTCACTCTCTTTGAATCTTCTTTATCATGCTAAGAGGAGCAGGAAAAAGCAAAAAAATTCAGAATTGCACCTTGCAATGCGGATAAATTACTGTTTGTGCATTTACAATATTCATTGATTTTTGCCATTGAAAAACGTCCAGAAATGATTGAAGCTACTGACTGAATGAAAGGAGCTGGCATCTCACTCTCTTTGAATCTTCTTTATCATGCTAAGAGGAGCAGGAAAAAGCAAAAAATTTCAGAATTGCACCTTGCAATGCGGAGAAATTACTGTTTGTGCATTTACCAAATTCATTGATTTTTGCCATTGAAAAACATCATGTTATTCATATACCAGAAATGATTGAAGCTACTGACTGAATGAAAGGAGCTGGCATCTCACTCTCTTTGACTCTTCTTTATCATGCTAAGAGGAGCAGGAAAAAGCAAAAAATTTCAGAATTGCACCTTGCAATGCGGAGAAATTACTGTTTGTGCATTTACAATATTCATTGATTTTTGCCATTGAAAAACGTCCAGAAATGATTGAAGCTACTGACTGAATGAAAGGAGCTGGCATCTCACTCTCTTTGAATCTTCTTTATCATGCTAAGAGGAGCAGGAAAAAGCAAAAAATTTCAGAATTGCACCTTGCAATGCGGAGAAATTACTGTTTGTTCATTTACAATATTCATTGATTTTTGCCATGGAAAAACATCATGTTATTCATATACCAGAAATGTTTGAAGCTACTGACTGAATGAAAGGAGCTGGCATCTCACTCTCTTTGAATCTTCTTTATCATGCTAAGAGGAGCAGGAAAAAGCAAAAAATTTCAGAATTGCACCTTGCAATGCGGATAAATTACTGTTTGTGCATTTACAATATTCATTGATTTTTGCCATTGAAAAACATCATGTTATTCATATACCAGAAATGATTGAAGCTACTGACTGAATGAAAGGAGCTGGCATCTCACTCTCTTTGAATCTTCTTTATCATGCTAAGAGGAGCAGGAAAAAGCAAAAAATTTCAGAATTGCACCTTGCAATGCGGAAAAATTACTGTTTGTGCATTTACAATATTCATTGATTTTTGCCATTGAAAAACATCATGTTATTCATATACCAGAAATGATTGAAGCTACTGACTGAATGAAAGGAGCTGGCATCTCACTCTCTTTGAATCTTCTTTATCATGCTAAGAGGAGAAGGAAAAAGCAAAAAATTTCAGAATTGCACCTTGCAATGCGGAGAAATTACTGTTTGTGCATTTACAATATTCATTGATTTTTGCCATTGAAAAACGTCCAGAAATGATTGAAGCTACTGACTGAATGAAAGGAGCTGGCATCTCACTCTCTTTGAATCTTCTTTATCATGCTAAGAGGAGCAGGAAAAAGCAAAAAATTTCAGAATTGCACCTTGCAATGCGGAGAAATTACTGTTTGTGCATTTACAAAATTCATTGATTTTTGCCATTGAAAAACATCATGTTATTCATATACCAGAAATGATTGAAGCTACTGACTTAATGAAAGGAGCTGGCATCTCACTCTCTTTGAATCTTCTTTATCATGCTAAGAGGAGCAGGAAAAAGCAAAAAATTTCAGAATTGCACCTTGCAATGCGGAGAAATTACTGTTTGTGCATTTACAATATTCATTGATTTTTGCCATTGAAAAACGTCCAGAAATGATTGAAGCTACTGACTGAATGAAAGGAGCTGGCATCTCACTCTCTTTGAATCTTCTTTATCATGCTAAGAGGAGCAGGAAAAATCAAAAAATTTCAGAATTGCACCTTGCAATGCGGAGAAATTACTGTTTGTGCATTTACAATATTCATTGATTTTTGCCATTGAAAAACATCATGTTATTCATATACCAGAAATGTTTGAAGCTACTGACTGAATGAAAGGAGCTGGCATCTCACTCTCTTTGAATCTTCTTTATCATGCTAAGAGGAGCAGGAAAAAGCAAAAAAATTCAGAATTGCACCTTGCAATGCGGATAAATTACTGTTTGTGCATTTACAATATTCATTGATTTTTGCCATTGAAAAACGTCCAGAAATGATTGAAGCTACTGACTGAATGAAAGGAGCTGGCATCTCACTCTCTTTGAATCTTCTTTATCATGCTAAGAGGAGCAGGAAAAAGCAAAAAATTTCAGAATTGCACCTTGCAATGCGGAGAAATTACTGTTTGTGCATTTACCAAATTCATTGATTTTTGCCATTGAAAAACATCATGTTATTCATATACCAGAAATGATTGAAGCTACTGACTGAATGAAAGGAGCTGGCATCTCACTCTCTTTGAATCTTCTTTATCATGCTAAGAGGAGCAGGAAAAAGCAAAAAATTTCAGAATTGCACCTTGCAATGCGGAGAAATTACTGTTTGTGCATTTACAATATTCATTGATTTTTGCCATTGAAAAACGTCCAGAAATGATTGAAGCTACTGACTGAATGAAAGGAGCTGGCATCTCACACTCTTTGAATCTTCTTTATCATGCTAAGAGGAGCAGGAAAAAGCAAAAAATTTCAGAATTGCACCTTGCAATGCGGAGAAATTACTGTTTGTTCATTTACAATATTCATTGATTTTTGCCATGGAAAAACATCATGTTATTCATATACCAGAAATGTTTGAAGCTACTGACTGAATGAAAGGAGCTGGCATCTCACTCTCTTTGAATCTTCTTTATCATGCTAAGAGGAGCAGGAAAAAGCAAAAAATTTCAGAATTGCACCTTGCAATGCGGATAAATTACTGTTTGTGCATTTACAATATTCATTGATTTTTGCCATTGAAAAACATCATGTTATTCATATACCAGAAATGATTGAAGCTACTGACTGAATGAAAGGAGCTGGCATCTCACTCTCTTTGAATCTTCTTTATCATGCTAAGAGGAGCAGGAAAAAGCAAAAAATTTCAGAATTGCACCTTGCAATGCGGAGAAATTACTGTTTGTGCATTTACAATATTCATTGATTTTTGCCATTGAAAAACATCATGTTATTCATATACCAGAAATGATTGAAGCTACTGACTGAATGAAAGGAGCTGGCATCTCACTCTCTTTGAATCTTCTTTATCATGCTAAGAGGAGCAGGAAAAAGCAAAAAATTTCAGAATTGCACCTTGCAATGCGGAGAAATTACTGTTTGTTCATTTACAATATTCATTGATTTTTGCCATGGAAAAACATCATGTTATTCATATACCAGAAATGTTTGAAGCTACTGACTGAATGAAAGGAGCTGGCATCTCACTCTCTTTGAATCTTCTTTATCATGCTAAGAGGAGCAGGAAAAAGCAAAAAATTTCAGAATTGCACCTTGCAATGCTGATAAATTACTGTTTGTGCATTTACAATATTCATTGATTTTTGCCATTGAAAAACATCATGTTATTCATATACCAGAAATGATTGAAGCTACTGACTGAATGAAAGGAGCTGGCATCTCACTCTCTTTGAATCTTCTTTATCATGCTAAGAGGAGCAGGAAAAAGCAAAAAATTTCAGAATTGCACCTTGCAATGCGGAGAACTTACTGTTTGTGCATTTACAATATTCATTGATTTTTGCCATTGAAAAACATCATGTTATTCATATACCAGAAATGATTGAAGCTACTGACTGAATGAAAGGAGCTGGCATCTCACTCTCTTTGAATCTTCTTTATCATGCCAAGACGAGCAGGAAAAAGCAAAAAATTTCTGAATTGCACCTTGCAATGCGGAGAAATTACTGTTTGTGCATTTACAATATTCATTGATTTTTGCCATTGAAAAACGTCCAGAAATGATTGAAGCTACTGACTGAATGAAAGGAGCTGGCATCTCACTCTCTTTGAATCTTGTTTATCATGCTAAGAGGAGCAGGAAAAAGCAAAAAATTTCAGAATTGCACCTTGCAATGCAGAGAAATTACTGTTTGTGCATTTTCAATATTCATTGATTTTTGCCATTGAAAAACGTCCAGAAATGATTGAAGCTACTGACTGAATGAAAGGAGCTGGCATCTCACTCTCTTTGAATCTTCTTTATCATGCTAAGAGGAGCAGGAAAAAGCAAAAAATTTCAGAATTGCACCTTGCAATGCGGAGAAATTACTGTTTGTGCATTTACAATATTCATTGATTTTTGCCATTGAAAAACATCATGTTATTCATATACCAGAAATGATTGAAGCTACTGACTGAATGAAAGGAGCTGGCATCTCACTCTCTTTGAATCTTCTTTATCATGCTAAGAGGAGCAGGAAAAATCAAAAAATTTCAGAATTGCACCTTGCAATGCGGAGAAATTACTGTTTGTGCATTTACAATATTCATTGATTTTTGCCATTGAAAAACATCATGTTATTCATATACCAGAAATGTTTGAAGCTACTCACTGAACGAAAGGAGCTGGCATCTCACTCTCTTTGAATCTTCTTCATCATGCTAAGAGGAGCAGGAAAAAGCAAAAAATTTCAGAATTGCACCTTGCAATGCGGAGAAATTACTGTTTGTGCATTTACAATATTCATTGATTTTTGCCATTGAAAAACATCATGTTATTCATATACCAGAAATGATTGAAGCTACTGACTGAATGAAAGGAGCTGGCATCTCACTCTCTTTGAATCTTCTTTATCATGCTAAGAGGAGCAGGAAAAAGCAAAAAATTTCAGAATTGCACCTTGCAATGCGGAGAAATTACTGTTTGTGCATTTACAATATTCATTGATTTTTGCCATTGAAAAACATCATGTTATTCATATACCAGACATGATTGAAGCTACTGACTGAATGAAAGGAGCTGGCATCTCGCTCTCTTTGAATCTTCTTTATCATGCTAAGAGGAGCAGGAAAAAGCAAAAAATTTCAGAATTGCACCTTGCAATGCGGAGAAATTACTGTTTGTGCATTTACAATATTCATTGATTTTTGCCATTGAAAATCATCATGTTATTCATATACCAGAAATGATTGAAGCTACTGACTGAATGAAAGGAGCTGGCATCTCACTCTCTTTGAATCTTCTTTATCATGCTATGAGGAGCAGGAAAAAGCAAAAAATTTCAGAATTGCACTTTGCAATGCGGAGAAATTACTGTTTGTGCATTTACAATATTCATTGATTTTTGCCATTGAAAAACGTCCAGAAATGATTGAAGCTACTGACTGAAGGAAAGGAGCTGGCATCTCACTCTCTTTGAATCTTCTTTATCATGCTAAGAGGATCAGGAAAAAGCAAAAAATTTCAGAATTGCACCTTGCAATGCGGAGAAATTACTGTTTGTGCATTTACCAAATTCATTGATTTTTGCCATTGAAAAACATCATGTTATTCATATACCAGAAATGATTGAAGCTACTGACTGAATGAAAGGAGCTGGCATCTCACTCTCTTTGAATCTTCTTTATCATGCTAAGAGGAGCAGGAAAAAGCAAAATATTTCAGAATTGCACCTTGCAATGCGGAGAAATTACTGTTTGTGCATTTACAATATTCATTGATTTTTGCCATTGAAAAACGTCCAGAAATGATTGAAGCTACTGACTGAATGAAAGGAGCTGGCATCTCACTCTCTTTGAATCTTCTTTATCATGCTAAGAGGAGCAGGAAAAAGCAAAAAATTTCAGAATTGCACCTTGCAATGCGGAGAAATTACTGTTTGTTCATTTACAATATTCATTGATTTTTGCCATGGAAAAACATCATGTTATTCATATACCAGAAATGTTTGAAGCTACTAACTGAATGAAAGGAGCTGGCATCTCACTCTCTTTGAATCTTCTTTATCATGCTAAGAGGAGCAGGAAAAAGCAAAAAATTTCAGAATTGCACCTTGCAATGCGGATAAATTACTGTTTGTGCATTTACAATATTCATTGATTTTTGCCATTGAAAAACATCATGTTATTCATATACCAGAAATGATTGAAGCTACTGACTGAATGAAAGGAGCTGGCATCTCACTCTCTTTGAATCTTCTTTATCATGCTAAGAGGAGCAGGAAAAAGCAAAAAATTTCAGAATTGCACCTTGCAATGCGGAGAAATTACTGTTTGTGCATTTACAATATTCATTGATTTTTGCCATTGAAAAACATCATGTTATTCATATACCAGAAATGATTGAAGCTACTGACTGAATGAAAGGAGCTGGCATCTCACTCTCTTTGAATCTTCTTTATCATGCCAAGAGGAGCAGGAAAAAGCAAAAAATTTCTGAATTGCACCTTGCAATGCGGAGAAATTACTGTTTGTGCATTTACAATATTCATTGATTTTTGCCATTGAAAAACGTCCAGAAATGATTGAAGCTACTGACTGAATGAAAGGAGCTGGCATCTCACTCTCTTTGAATCTTGTTTATCATGCTAAGAGGAGCAGGAAAAAGCAAAAAATTTCAGAATTGCACCTTGCAATGCAGAGAAATTACTGTTTGTGCATTTTCAATATTCATTGATTTTTGCCATTGAAAAACGTCCAGAAATGATTGAAGCTACTGACTGAATGAAAGGAGCTGGCATCTCACTCTCTTTGAATCTTCTTTATCATGCTAAGAGGAGCAGGAAAAAGCAAAAAATTTCAGAATTGCACCTTGCAATGCGGAGAAATTACTGTTTGTGCATTTACAATATTCATTGATTTTTGCCATTGAAAAACATCATGTTATTCATATACCAGAAATGATTGAAGCTACTGACTGAATGAAAGGAGCTGGCATCTCACTCTCTTTGAATCTTCTTTATCATGCTAAGAGGAGCAGGAAAAATCAAAAAATTTCAGAATTGCACCTTGCAATGCGGAGAAATTACTGTTTGTGCATTTACAATATTCATTGATTTTTGCCATTGAAAAACATCATGTTATTCATATACCAGAAATGTTTGAAGCTACTCACTGAACGAAAGGAGCTGGCATCTCACTCTCTTTGAATCTTCTTTATCATGCTAAGAGGAGCAGGAAAAAGCAAAAAATTTCAGAATTGCACCTTGCAATGCGGAGAAATTACTGTTTGTGCATTTACAATATTCATTGATTTTTGCCATTGAAAAACATCATGTTATTCATATACCAGAAATGATTGAAGCTACTGACTGAATGAAAGGAGCTGGCATCTCACTCTCTTTGAATCTTCTTTATCATGCTAAGAGGAGCAGGAAAAGCAAAAAATTTCAGAATTGCACCTTGCAATGCGGAGAAATTACTGTTTGTGCATTTACAATATTCATTGATTTTTGCCATTGAAAAACATCATGTTATTCATATACCAGAAATGATTGAAGCTACTGACTGAATGAAAGGAGCTGGCATCTCGCTCTCTTTGAATCTTCTTTATCATGCTAAGAGGAGCAGGAAAAAGCAAAAAATTTCAGAATTGCACCTTGCAATGCGGAGAAATTACTGTTTGTGCATTTACAATATTCATTGATTTTTGCCATTGAAAATCATCATGTTATTCATATACCAGAAATGATTGAAGCTACTGACTGAATGAAAGGAGCTGGCATCTCACTCTCTTTGAATCTTCTTTATCATGCTATGAGGAGCAGGAAAAAGCAAAAAATTTCAGAATTGCACTTTGCAATGCGGAGAAATTACTGTTTGTGCATTTACAATATTCATTGATTTTTGCCATTGAAAAACGTCCAGAAATGATTGAAGCTACTGACTGAAGGAAAGGAGCTGGCATCTCACTCTCTTTGAATCTTCTTTATCATGCTAAGAGGAGCAGGAAAAAGCAAAAAATTTCAGAATTGCACCTTGCAATGCGGAGAAATTACTGTTTGTGCATTTACAATATTCATTGATTTTTGCCATTGAAAAACGTCCAGAAATAATTGAAGCTACTGGCTGAATGAAAGGAGCTGGCATCTCACTCTCTTTGAATCTTCTTTATCATGCTAAGAGGAGCAGGAAAAAGCAAAAAATTTCAGAATTGCACCTTGCAATGCGGAGAAATTACTGTTTGTGCATTTACAATATTCATTGATTTTTGTGATTGAAAAACATCATGTTATTCATATACCAGAAATGTTTGAAGCTACTGACTGAATGAAAGGAGCTGGCATCTCACTCTCTTTGAATCTTCTTTATCATGCTAAGAGGAGCAGGAAAAAGCAAAAAATTTCTGAATTGCACCTTGCAATGCGGAGAAATTACTGTTTGTGCATTTACAATATTCATTGATTTTTGCCATTGAAAAACGTCCAGAAATGATTGAAGCTACTGACTGAATGAAAGGAGCTGGCATCTCGCTCTCTTTGAATCTTCTTTATCATGCTAAGAGGAGCAGGAAAAAGCAAAAAATTTCAGAATTGCACCTTGCAATGCGGAGAAATTACTGTTTGTGCATTTACAATATTCATTGATTTTTGCGATGGAAAAACATCATGTTATTCATATACCAGAAATGTTTGAAGCTACTGACTGAATGAAAGGAGCTGGCATCTCACTCTCTTTGAATCTTCTTTATCATGCTAAGAGGAGCAGGAAAAAGCAAAAAATTTCTGAATTGCACCTTGCAATGCGGAGAAATTACTGTTTGTGCATTTACAATATTCATTGATTTTTGCCATTGAAAAACGTCCAGAAATGATTGAAGCTACTGACTGAATGAAAGGAGCTGGCATCTCACTCTCTTTGAATCTTCTTTACCATGCTAAGAGGAGCAGGAAAAAGCAAAAAATTTCAGAATTGCACCTTGCAATGCGGAGAAATTACTGTTTGTGCATTTACAATATTCATTGATTTTTGCCATTGAAAAACATCATGTTATTCATATACCAGAAATGATTGAAGCTACTGACTGAATGAAAGGAGCTGGCATCTCACTCTCTTTGAATCTTCTTTATCATGCTAAGAGGAGCAGGAAAAAGCAAAAAATTTCAGAATTGCACCTTGCAATGCGGAGAAATTACTGTTTGTGCATTTACAATATTCATTGATTTTTGCCATTGAAAATCATCATGTTATTCATATACCAGAAATGATTGAAGCTACTGACTGAATGAAAGGAGCTGGCATCTCACTCTCTTTGAATCTTCTTTATCATGCTAAGAGGAGCAGGAAAAAGCAAAAAATTTCAGAATTGCACCTTGCAATGCGGAGAAATTACTGTTTGTGCATTTACAATATTCATTGATTTTTGCCATTGAAAAACGTCCAGAAATGATTGAAGCTACTGACTGAATGAAAGGAGCTGGCATCTCACTCTCTTTGAATCTTCTTTATCATGCTAAGAGGAGCAGGAAAAAGCAAAAAATTTCAGAATTGCACCTTGCAATGCGGAGAAATTACTGTTTGTGCATTTACAAAATTCATTGATTTTTGCCATTGAAAAACATCATGTTATTCATATACCAGAAATGATTGAAGCTACTGACTGAATGAAAGGAGCTGGCATCTCACTCTCTTTGAATCTTCTTTATCATGCTAAGAGGAGCAGGAAAAAGCAAAAAATTTCAGAATTGCACCTTGCAATGCGGAGAAATTACTGTTTGTGCATTTACAATATTCATTGATTTTTGCCATTGAAAAACGTCCAGAAATGATTGAAGCTACTGACTGAATGAAAGGAGCTGGCATCTCACTCTCTTTGAATCTTCTTTATCATGCTAAGAGGAGCAGGAAAAAGCAAAAAATTTCAGAATTGCACCTTGCAATGCGGAGAAATTACTGTTTGTTCATTTACAATATTCATTGATTTTTGCCATGGAAAAACATCATGTTATTCATATACCAGAAATGTTTGAAGCTACTGACTGAATGAAAGGAGCTGGCATCTCACTCTCTTTGAATCTTCTTTATCATGCTAAGAGGAGCAGGAAAAAGCAAAAAATTTCTGAATTGCACCTTGCAATGCGGAGAAATTACTGTTTGTGCATTTACAATATTCATTGATTTTTGCCATTGAAAAACGTCCAGAAATGATTGAAGCTACTGACTGAATGAAAGGAGCTGGCATCTCACTCTCTTTGAATCTTGTTTATCATGCTAAGAGGAGCAGGAAAAAGCAAAAAATTTCAGAATTGCACATTGCAATGCAGAGAAATTACTGTTTGTGCATTTACAATACTCATTGATTTTTGCCATTGAAAAACGTCCAGAAATGATTGAAGCTACTGACTGAATGAAAGGAGCTGGCATCTCACTCTCTTTGAATCTTCTTTATCATGCTAAGAGGAGCAGGAAAAAGCAAAAAATTTCAGAATTGCACCTTGCAATGCGGAGAAATTACTGTTTGTGGATTTACAATATTCATTGATTTTTGCCATTGAAAAACATCATGTTATTCATATACCAGAAATGATTGAAGCTACTGACTGAATGAAAGGAGCTGGCATCTCACTCTCTTTGAATCTTCTTTATCATGCTAAGAGGAGCAGGAAAAAGCAAAAAATTTCAGAATTGCACCTTGCAATGCGGAGAAATTACTGTTTGTGCATTTACAATATTCATTGATTTTTGCCATTGAAAAACGTCCAGAAATGATTGAAGCTACTGACTGAATGAAAGGAGCTGGCATCTCACTCTCTTTGAATCTTCTTTATCATGCTAAGAGGAGCAGGAAAAAGCAAAAAATTTCAGAATTGCACCTTGCAATGCGGAGAAATTACTGTTTGTGCATTTACAAAATTCATTGATTTTTGCCATTGAAAAACATCAAGTTATTCATATACCAGAAATGATTGAAGCTACTGACTGAATGAAAGGAGCTGGCATCTCACTCTCTTTGAATCTTCTTTATCATGCTAAGAGGAGCAGGAAAAAGCAAAAAATTTCAGAATTGCACCTTGCAATGCGGAGAAATTACTGTTTGTGCATTTACAATATTCATTGATTTTTGCCATTGAAAAACGTCCAGAAATGATTGAAGCTACTGACTGAATGAAAGGAGCTGGCATCTCACTCTCTTTGAATCTTCTTTATCATGCTAAGAGGAGCAGGAAAAATCAAAAAATTTCAGAATTGCACCTTGCAATGCGGAGAAATTACTGTTTGTGCATTTACAATATTCATTGATTTTTGCCATTGAAAAACATCATGTTATTCATATACCAGAAATGTTTGAAGCTACTGACTGAATGAAAGGAGCTGGCATCTCACTCTCTTTGAATCTTCTTTATCATGCTAAGAGGAGCAGGAAAAAGCAAAAAATTTCAGAATTGCACCTTGCAATGCGGATAAATTACTGTTTGTGCATTTACAATATTCATTGATTTTTGCCATTGAAAAACATCATGTTATTCATATACCAGAAATGATTGAAGCTACTGACTGAATGAAAGGAGCTGGCATCTCACTCTCTTTGAATCTTCTTTATCATGCTAAGAGGAGCAGGAAAAAGCAAAAAATTTCTGAATTGCACCTTGCAATGCGGAGAAATTACTGTTTGTGCATTTACAATATTCATTGATTTTTGCCATTGAAAAACGTCCAGAAATGATTGAAGCTACTGACTGAATGAAAGGAGCTGGCATCTCACTCTCTTTGAATCTTCTTTATCATGCTAAGAGGAGCAGGAAAAAGCAAAAAATTTCAGAATTGCACCTTGCAATGCGGAGAAATTACTGTTTGTGCATTTACAATATTCATTGATTTTTGCCATTGAAAAACATCATGTTATTCATATACCAGAAATGTTTGAAGCTACTGACTGAATGAAAGGAGCTGGCATCTCACTCTCTTTGAATCTTCTTTATCATGCTAAGAGGAGCAGGAAAAAGCAAAAAATTTCAGAATTGCACCTTGCAATGCGGAGAAATTACTGTTTGTGCATTTACAATATTCATTGATTTTTGCCATTGAAAAACGTCCAGAAATGATTGAAGCTACTGACTGAATGAAAGGAGCTGGCATCTCACTCTCTTTGAATCTTCTTTATCATGCTAAGAGGAGCAGGAAAAATCAAAAAATTTCAGAATTGCACCTTGCAATGCGGAGAAATTACTGTTTGTGCCTTTACAATATTCATTGATTTTTGCCATTGAAAAACATCATGTTATTCATATACCAGAAATGTTTGAAGCTACTGACTGAATGAAAGGAGCTGGCATCTCACTCTCTTTGAATCTTCTTTATCATGCTAAGAGGAGCAGGAAAAAGCAAAAAATTTCAGAATTGCACCTTGCAATGCGGATAAATTACTGTTTGTGCATTTACAAAATTCATTGATTTTTGCCATTGAAAAACATCATGTTATTCATATACCAGAAATGATTGAAGCTACTGACTGAATGAAAGGAGCTGGCATCTCACTCTCTTTGAATCTTCTTTATCATGCTAAGAGGAGCAGGAAAAAGCAAAAAAATTCAGAATTGCACCTTGCAATGCGGAGAAATTACTGTTTGTGCATTTACAATATTCATTGATTTTTGCCATTGAAAAACGTCCAGAAATGATTGAAGCTACTGACTGAATGAAAGGAGCTGGCATCTCACTCTCTTTGAATCTTCTTTATCATGCTAAGAGGAGCAGGAAAAATCAAAAAATTTCAGAATTGCACCTTGCAATGCGGAGAAATTACTGTTTGTGCATTTACAATATTCATTGATTTTTGCCATTGAAAAACATCATGTTATTCATATACCAGAAATGATTGAAGCTACTGACTGAATGAAAGGAGCTGGCATCTCACTCTCTTTGAATCTTCTTTATCATGCTAAGAGGAGCAGGAAAAAGCAAAAAATTTCAGAATTGCACCTTGCAATGCGGAGAAATTACTGTTTGTGCATTTACAATATTCATTGATTTTTGCCATTGAAAAACATCATGTTATTCATATACCAGAAATGTTTGAAGCTACTGACTGAATGAAAGGAGCTGGCATCTCACTCTCTTTGAATCTTCTTTATCATGCTAAGAGGAGCAGGAAAAAGCAAAAAATTTCAGAATTGCACCTTGCAATGCGGATAAATTACTGTTTGTGCATTTACAAAATTCATTGATTTTTGCCATTGAAAAACATCATGTTATTCATATACCAGAAATGATTGAAGCTACTGACTGAATGAAAGGAGCTGGCATCTCACTCTCTTTGAATCTTCTTTATCATGCTAAGAGGAGCAGGAAAAAGCAAAAAAATTCAGAATTGCACCTTGCAATGCGGAGAAATTACTGTTTGTGCATTTACAATATTCATTGATTTTTGCCATTGAAAAACGTCCAGAAATGATTGAAGCTACTGACTGAATGAAAGGAGCTGGCATCTCACTCTCTTTGAATCTTCTTTATCATGCTAAGAGGAGCAGGAAAAATCAAAAAATTTCAGAATTGCACCTTGCAATGCGGAGAAATTACTGTTTGTGCATTTACAATATTCATTGATTTTTGCCATTGAAAAACATCATGTTATTCATATACCAGAAATGATTGAAGCTACTGACTGAATGAAAGGAGCTGGCATCTCACTCTCTTTGAATCTTCTTTATCATGCTAAGAGGAGCAGGAAAAAGCAAAAAATTTCAGAATTGCACCTTGCAATGCGGAGAAATTACTGTTTGTGCATTTACAATATTCATTGATTTTTGCCATTGAAAAACGTCCAGAAATGATTGAAGCTACTGACTGAATGAAAGGAGCTGGCATCTCACTTTCTTTGAATCTTCTTTATCATACTAAGAGGAGCAGGAAAAAGCAAAAAATTTCAGAATTGCACCTTGCAATGCGGAGAAATTACTGTTTGTGCATTTACAATATTCATAGATTTTTGCCATTGAAAAACATCATGTTATTCATATACCAGAAATGTTTGAAGCTACTGACTGAATGAAAGGAGCTGGCATCTCACTCTCTTTGAATCTTCTTTATTATGCTAAGAGGAGCAGGAAAAAGCAAAAAATTTCAGAATTGCACCTTGCAATGCGGATAAATTACTGTTTGTGCATTTACAATATTCATTGATTTTTGCCATTGAAAAACGTCCAGAAATGATTGAAGCTACTGACTGAATGAAAGGAGCTGGCATCTCACTCTCTTTGAATCTTCTTTATCATGCTAAGAGGAGCAGGAAAAAGCAAAAAATTTCAGAATTGCACCTTGCAATGCGGAGAAATTACTGTTTGTGCATTTACCAAATTCATTGATTTTTGCCATTGAAAAACATCATGTTATTCATATACCAGAAATGATTGAAGCTACTGACTGAATGAAAGGAGCTGGCATCTCACTCTCTTTGAATCTTCTTTATCATGCTAAGAGGAGCAGGAAAAAGCAAAAAATTTCAGAATTGCACCTTGCAATGCGGAGAAATTACTGTTTGTGCATTTACAATATTCATTGATTTTTGCCATTGAAAAACGTCCAGAAATGATTGAAGCTACTGACTGAATGAAAGGAGCTGGCATCTCACTCTCTTTGAATCTTCTTTATCATGCTAAGAGGAGCAGGAAAAAGCAAAAAATTTCAGAATTGCACCTTGCAATGCGGAGAAATTACTGTTTGTTCATTTACAATATTCATTGATTTTTGCCATGGAAAAACATCATGTTATTCATATACCAGAAATGTTTGAAGCTACTGACTGAATGAAAGGAGCTGGCATCTCACTCTCTTTGAATCTTCTTTATCATGCTAAGAGGAGCAGGAAAAAGCAAAAAATTTCAGAATTGCACCTTGCAATGCGGATAAATTACTGTTTGTGCATTTACAATATTCATTGATTTTTGCCATTGAAAAACATCATGTTATTCATATACCAGAAATGATTGAAGCTACTGACTGAATGAAAGGAGCTGGCATCTCACTCTCTTTGAATCTTCTTTATCATGCTAAGAGGAGCAGGAAAAAGCAAAAAATTTCAGAATTGCACCTTGCAATGCGGAGAAATTACTGTTTGTGCATTTACAATATTCATTGATTTTTGCCATTGAAAAACATCATGTTATTCATATACCAGAAATGATTGAAGCTACTGACTGAATGAAAGGAGCTGGCATCTCACTCTCTTTGAATCTTCTTTATCATGCCAAGAGGAGCAGGAAAAAGCAAAAAATTTCTGAATTGCACCTTGCAATGCGGAGAAATTACTGTTTGTGCATTTACAATATTCATTGATTTTTGCCATTGAAAAACGTCCAGAAATGATTGAAGCTACTGACTGAATGAAAGGAGCTGGCATCTCACTCTCTTTGAATCTTGTTTATCATGCTAAGAGGAGCAGGAAAAAGCAAAAAATTTCAGAATTGCACCTTGCAATGCAGAGAAATTACTGTTTGTGCATTTTCAATATTCATTGATTTTTGCCATTGAAAAACGTCCAGAAATGATTGAAGCTACTGACTGAATGAAAGGAGCTGGCATCTCACTCTCTTTGAATCTTCTTTATCATGCTAAGAGGAGCAGGAAAAAGCAAAAAATTTCAGAATTGCACCTTGCAATGCGGAGAAATTACTGTTTGTGCATTTACAATATTCATTGATTTTTGCCATTGAAAAACATCATGTTATTCATATACCAGAAATGATTGAAGCTACTGACTGAATGAAAGGAGCTGGCATTTCACTCTCTTTGAATCTTCTTTATCATGCTAAGAGGAGCAGGAAAAAGCAAAAAATTTCAGAATTGCACCTTGCAATGCGGAGAAATTACTGTTTGTGCATTTACAAAATTCATTGATTTTTGCCATTGAAAAACATCATGTTATTCATATACCAGAAATGATTGAAGCTACTGACTGAATGAAAGGAGCTGGCATCTCACTCTCTTTGAATCTTCTTTATCATGCTAAGAGGAGCAGGAAAAAGCAAAAAATTTCAGAATTGCACCTTGCAATGCGGAGAAATTACTGTTTGTGCATTTACAATATTCATTGATTTTTGCCATTGAAAAACGTCCAGAAATGATTGAAGCTACTGACTGAATGAAAGGAGCTGGCATCTCACTCTCTTTGAATCTTCTTTATCATGCTAAGAGGAGCAGGAAAAATCAAAAAATTTCAGAATTGCACCTTGCAATGCGGAGAAATTGCTGTTTGTGCATTTACAATATTCATTGATTTTTGCCATTGAAAAACATCATGTTATTCATATACCAGAAATGTTTGAAGCTACTGACTGAATGAAAGGAGCTGGCATCTCACTCTCTTTGAATCTTCTTTATCATGCTAAGAGGAGCAGGAAAAAGCAAAAAAATTCAGAATTGCACCTTGCAATGCGGATAAATTACTGTTTGTGCATTTACAATATTCATTGATTTTTGCCATTGAAAAACGTCCAGAAATGATTGAAGCTACTGACTGAATGAAAGGAGCTGGCATCTCACTCTCTTTGAATCTTCTTTATCATGCTAAGAGGAGCAGGAAAAAGCAAAAAATTTCAGAATTGCACCTTGCAATGCGGAGAAATTACTGTTTGTGCATTTACCAAATTCATTGATTTTTGCCATTGAAAAACATCATGTTAATCATATACCAGAAATGATTGAAGCTACTGACTGAATGAAAGGAGCTGGCATCTCACTCTCTTTGAATCTTCTTTATCATGCTAAGAGGAGCAGGAAAAAGCAAAAAATTTCAGAATTGCACCTTGCAATGCGGAGAAATTACTGTTTGTGCATTTACAATATTCATTGATTTTTGCCATTGAAAAACGTCCAGAAATGATTGAAGCTACTGACTGAATGAAAGGAGCTGGCATCTCACTCTCTTTGAATCTTCTTTATCATGCTAAGAGGAGCAGGAAAAAGCAAAAAATTTCAGAATTGCACCTTGCAATGCGGAGAAATTACTGTTTGTTCATTTACAATATTCATTGATTTTTGCCATGGAAAAACATCATGTTATTCATATACCAGAAATGTTTGAAGCTACTGACTGAATGAAAGGAGCTGGCATCTCACTCTCTTTGAATCTTCTTTATCATGCTAAGAGGAGCAGGAAAAAGCAAAAAATTTCAGAATTGCACCTTGCAATGCGGATAAATTACTGTTTGTGCATTTACAATATTCATTGATTTTTGCCATTGAAAAACATCATGTTATTCATATACCAGAAATGATTGAAGCTACTGACTGAATGAAAGGAGCTGGCATCTCACTCTCTTTGAATCTTCTTTATCATGCTAAGAGGAGCAGGAAAAAGCAAAAAATTTCAGAATTGCACCTTGCAATGCGGAGAAATTACTGTTTGTGCATTTACAATATTCATTGATTTTTGCCATTGAAAAACATCATGTTATTCATATACCAGAAATGATTGAAGCTACTGACTGAATGAAAGGAGCTGGCATCTCACTCTCTTTGAATCTTCTTTATCATGCCAAGAGGAGCAGGAAAAAGCAAAAAATTTCTGAATTGCACCTTGCAATGCGGAGAAATTACTGTTTGTGCATTTACAATATTCATTGATTTTTGCCATTGAAAAACGTCCAGAAATGATTGAAGCTACTGACTGAATGAAAGGAGCTGGCATCTCACTCTCTTTGAATCTTGTTTATCATGCTAAGAGGAGCAGGAAAAAGCAAAAAATTTCAGAATTGCACCTTGCAATGCAGAGAAATTACTGTTTGTGCATTTTCAATATTCATTGATTTTTGCCATTGAAAAACGTCCAGAAATGATTGAAGCTACTGACTGAATGAAAGGAGCTGGCATCTCACTCTCTTTGAATCTTCTTTATCATGCTAAGAGGAGCAGGAAAAGGCAAAAAATTTCAGAATTGCACCTTGCAATGCGGAGAAATTACTGTTTGTGCATTTACAATATTCATTGATTTTTGCCATTGAAAAACATCATGTTATTCATATACCAGAAATGATTGAAGCTACTGACCGAATGAAAGGATCTGGCATTTCACTCTCTTTGAATCTTCTTTATCATGCTAAGAGGAGCAGGAAAAAGCAAAAAATTTCAGAATTGCACCTTGCAATGCGGAGAAATTACTGTTTGTGCATTTACAATATTCATTGATTTTTGCCATTGAAAAACGTCCAGAAATGATTGAAGCTACTGACTGAATGAAAGGAGCTGGCATCTCACTCTCTTTGAATCTTCTTTATCATGCTAAGAGGAGCAGGAAAAATCAAAAAATTTCAGAATTGCACCTTGCAATGCGGAGAAATTACTGTTTGTGCATTTACAATATTCATTGATTTTTGCCATTGAAAAACATCATGTTATTCATATACCAGAAATGTTTGAAGCTACTGACTGAACGAAAGGAGCTGGCATCTCACTCTCTTTGAATCTTCTTTATCATGCTAAGAGGAGCAGGAAAAAGCAAAAAATTTCAGAATTGCACCTTGCAATGCGGAGAAATTACTGTTTGTGCATTTACAATATTCATTGATTTTTGCCATTGAAAAACATCATGTTATTCATATACCAGAAATGATTGAAGCTACTGACTGAATGAAAGGAGCTGGCATCTCACTCTCTTTGAATCTTCTTTATCATGCTAAGAGGAGCAGGAAAAAGCAAAAAATTTCAGAATTGCACCTTGCAATGCGGAGAAATTACTGTTTGTGCATTTACAATATTCATTGATTTTTGCCATTGAAAAACATCGTTATTCATATACCAGAAATGATTGAAGCTACTGACTGAATGAAAGTAGCTGGCATCTCACTCTCTTTGAATCGTCTTTATCATGCTAAGAGGAGCAGGAAAAAGCAAAAAATTACAGAATTGCACCTTGCAATGCGGAGAAATTACTGTTTGTGCATTTACAATATTCATTGATTTTTGCAATTGAAAAACGTCCAGAAATGATTGAAGCTACTGACTGAATGAAAGGAGCTGGCATCTCACTCTCTTTGAATCTTCTTTATCATGCTAAGCGGAGCAGGAAAAAGCAAAAAATTTCAGAATTGCACCTTGCAATGCGGAGAAATTACTGTTTGTGCATTTACAATATTCATTGATTTTTGCCATTGAAAAACATCATGTTATTCATATACCAGAAATGTTTGAAGCTACTGACTGAATGAAAGGAGCTGGCATCTCACTCTCTTTGAATCTTCTTTATCATGCTAAGAGGAGCAGGAAAAAGCAAAAAATTTCAGAATTGCACCTTGCAATGCAGAGAAATTACTGTTTGTGCATTTACAATATTCATTGATTTTTGCCATTGAAAAACGTCCAGAAATGATTGAAGCTACTGACTGAATGAAAGGAGCTGGCATCTCACTCTCTTTGAATCTTCTTTATCATGCTAAGAGGAGCAGGAAAAAGCAAAAAAATTTCAGAATTGCACCTTGCAATGCGGAGAAATTACTGTTTGTGCATTTACAATATTCATTGATTTTTGCCGTTGAAAAACATCATGTTATTCATATACCAGAAATGATTGA
Organism: Phyllobates terribilis; assembly: GCF_046119375.1. Taxonomy (NCBI): domain Eukaryota; kingdom Metazoa; phylum Chordata; class Amphibia; order Anura; family Dendrobatidae; genus Phyllobates; species Phyllobates terribilis. The sequence continues at coordinate 244,613 of NW_027364164.1, read as the reverse complement.
AGCTACTGACTGAATGAAAGTAGCTGGCATCTCACTCTCTTTGAATCGTCTTTATCATGCTAAGAGGAGCAGGAAAAAGCAAAAAATTTCAGAATTGCACCTTGCAATGCGGAGAAATTACTGTTTGTGCATTTACAATATTCATTGATTTTTGCAATTGAAAAACGTCCAGAAATGATTGAAGCTACTGACTGAATGAAAGGAGCTGGCATCTCACTCTCTTTGAATCTTCTTTATCATGCTAAGAGGAGCAGGAAAAAGCAAAAAATTTCAGAATTGCACCTTGCAATGCGGAGAAATTACTGTTTGTGCATTTACAATATTCATTGATTTTTGCCATTGAAAAACATCATGTTATTCATATACCAGAAATGTTTGAAGCTACTGACTGAATGAAAGGAGCTGGCATCTCACTCTCTTTGAATCTTCTTTATCATGCTAAGAGGAGCAGGAAAAAGCAAAAAATTTCAGAATTGCACCTTGCAATGCAGAGAAATTACTGTTTGTGCATTTACAATATTCATTGATTTTTGTCATTGAAAAACGTCCAGAAATGATTGAAGCTACTGACTGAATGAAAGGAGCTGGCATCTCACTCTCTTTGAATCTTCTTTATCATGCTAAGAGGAGCAGGAAAAAGCAAAAAATTTCAGAATTGCACCTTGCAATGCGGAGAAATTACTGTTTGTGCATTTACAATATTCATTGATTTTTGCCATTGAAAAACATCATGTTATTCATATACCAGAAATGTTTGAAGTTACTGACTGAATGAAAGGAGCTGGCATCTCACTCTCTTTGAATCTTGTTTATCATGCTAAGAGGAGCAGGAAAAAGCAAAAAATTTCAGAATTGCACCTTGCAATGCGGAGAAATTACTGTTTGTGCATTTACAATATTCATTGATTTTTGCCATTGAAAAACGTAAAGAAATGATTGAAGCTACTGACTGAATGAAAGGAGCTGGCATCTCACTCTCTTTGAATCTTCTTTATCATGCTAAGAGGAGCAGGAAAAAGCAAAAAATTTCAGAATTGCACCTTGCAATGCGGAGAAATTACTGTTTGGGCATTTACAATATTCATTGATTTTTGCCATTGAAAAACATCATGTTATTCATATACCAGAAATGATTGAAGCTACTGACTGAATGAAAGGAGCTGGCATCTCACTCTCTTTGAATCTTCTTTATCATGCTAAGAGGAGCAGGAAAAAGCAAAAAATTTCAGAATTGCACCTTGCAATGCGGAGAAATTACTGTTTGTGCATTTACAATATTCATTGATTTTTGCCATTGAAAAACATCATGTTATTCATATACCAGAAATGATTGAAGCTACTGACTGAATGAAAGGAGCTGGCATCTCGCTCTCTTTGAATCTTCTTTATCATGCTAAGAGGAGCAGGAAAAAGCAAAAAATTTCAGAATTGCACCTTGCAATGCGGAGAAATTACTGTTTGTGCATTTACAATATTCATTGATTTTTGCCATTGAAAATCATCATGTTATTCATATACCAGAAATGATTGAAGCTACTGACTGAATGAAAGGAGCTGGCATCTCACTCTCTTTGAATCTTCTTTATCATGCTATGAGGAGCAGGAAAAAGCAAAAAATTTCAGAATTGCACTTTGCAATGCGGAGAAATTACTGTTTGTGCATTTACAATATTCATTGATTTTTGCCATTGAAAAACGTCCAGAAATGATTGAAGCTACTGACTGAAGGAAAGGAGCTGGCATCTCACTCTCTTTGAATCTTCTTTATCATGCTAAGAGGAGCAGGAAAAAGCAAAAAATTTCAGAATTGCACCTTGCAATGCGGAGAAATTACTGTTTGTGCATTTACAATATTCATTGATTTTTGCCATTGAAAAACGTCCAGAAATAATTGAAGCTACTGGCTGAATGAAAGGAGCTGGCATCTCACTCTCTTTGAATCTTCTTTATCATGCTAAGAGGAGCAGGAAAAAGCAAAAAATTTCAGAATTGCACCTTGCAATGCGGAGAAATTACTGTTTGTGCATTTACAATATTCATTGATTTTTGTGATTGAAAAACATCATGTTATTCATATACCAGAAATGTTTGAAGCTACTGACTGAATGAAAGGAGCTGGCATCTCACTCTCTTTGAATCTTCTTTATCATGCTAAGAGGAGCAGGAAAAAGCAAAAAATTTCTGAATTGCACCTTGCAATGCGGAGAAATTACTGTTTGTGCATTTACAATATTCATTGATTTTTGCCATTGAAAAACGTCCAGAAATGATTGAAGCTACTGACTGAATGAAAGGAGCTGGCATCTCGCTCTCTTTGAATCTTCTTTATCATGCTAAGAGGAGCAGGAAAAAGCAAAAAATTTCAGAATTGCACCTTGCAATGCGGAGAAATTACTGTTTGTGCATTTACAATATTCATTGATTTTTGCCATTGAAAAACATCATGTTATTCATATACCAGAAATGATTGAAGCTACTGACTGAATGAAAGGAGCTGGCATCTCACTCTCTTTGAATCTTCTTTATCATGCTAAGAGGAGCAGGAAAAAGCAAAAAATTTCAGAATTGCACCTTGCAATGCGGAGAAATTACTGTTTGTGCATTTACAATATTCATTGATTTTTGCCATTGAAAATCATCATGTTATTCATATACCAGAAATGATTGAAGCTACTGACTGAATGAAAGGAGCTGGCATCTCACTCTCTTTGAATCTTCTTTATCATGCTAAGAGGAGCAGGAAAAAGCAAAAAATTTCAGAATTGCACCTTGCAATGCGGAGAAATTACTGTTTGTGCATTTACAATATTCATTGATTTTTGCCATTGAAAAACGTCCAGAAATGATTGAAGCTACTGACTGAATGAAAGGAGCTGGCATCTCACTCTCTTTGAATCTTCTTTATCATGCTAAGAGGAGCAGGAAAAAGCAAAAAATTTCAGAATTGCACCTTGCAATGCGGAGAAATTACTGTTTGTGCATTTACAAAATTCATTGATTTTTGCCATTGAAAAACATCATGTTATTCATATACCAGAAATGATTGAAGCTACTGACTGAATGAAAGGAGCTGGCATCTCACTCTCTTTGAATCTTCTTTATCATGCTAAGAGGAGCAGGAAAAAGCAAAAAATTTCAGAATTGCACCTTGCAATGCGGAGAAATTACTGTTTGTGCATTTACAATATTCATTGATTTTTGCCATTGAAAAACGTCCAGAAATGATTGAAGCTACTGACTGAATGAAAGGAGCTGGCATCTCACTCTCTTTGAATCTTCTTTATCATGCTAAGAGGAGCAGGAAAAAGCAAAAAATTTCAGAATTGCACCTTGCAATGCGGAGAAATTACTGTTTGTTCATTTACAATATTCATTGATTTTTGCCATGGAAAAACATCATGTTATTCATATACCAGAAATGTTTGAAGCTACTGACTGAATGAAAGGAGCTGGCATCTCACTCTCTTTGAATCTTCTTTATCATGCTAAGAGGAGCAGGAAAAAGCAAAAAATTTCTGAATTGCACCTTGCAATGCGGAGAAATTACTGTTTGTGCATTTACAATATTCATTGATTTTTGCCATTGAAAAACGTCCAGAAATGATTGAAGCTACTGACTGAATGAAAGGAGCTGGCATCTCACTCTCTTTGAATCTTGTTTATCATGCTAAGAGGAGCAGGAAAAAGCAAAAAATTTCAGAATTGCACATTGCAATGCAGAGAAATTACTGTTTGTGCATTTACAATATTCATTGATTTTTGCCATTGAAAAACGTCCAGAAATGATTGAAGCTACTGACTGAATGAAAGGAGCTGGCATCTCACTCTCTTTGAATCTTCTTTATCATGCTAAGAGGAGCAGGAAAAAGCAAAAAATTTCAGAATTGCACCTTGCAATGCGGAGAAATTACTGTTTGTGCATTTACAATATTCATTGATTTTTGCCATTGAAAAACATCATGTTATTCATATACCAGAAATGATTGAAGCTACTGACTGAATGAAAGGAGCTGGCATCTCACTCTCTTTGAATCTTCTTTATCATGCTAAGAGGAGCAGGAAAAAGCAAAAAATTTCAGAATTGCACCTTGCAATGCGGAGAAATTACTGTTTGTGCATTTACAATATTCATTGATTTTTGCCATTGAAAAACGTCCAGAAATGATTGAAGCTACTGACTGAATGAAAGGAGCTGGCATCTCACTCTCTTTGAATCTTCTTTATCATGCTAAGAGGAGCAGGAAAAAGCAAAAAATTTCAGAATTGCACCTTGCAATGCGGAGAAATTACTGTTTGTGCATTTACAAAATTCATTGATTTTTGCCATTGAAAAACATCAAGTTATTCATATACCAGAAATGATTGAAGCTACTGACTGAATGAAAGGAGCTGGCATCTCACTCTCTTTGAATCTTCTTTATCATGCTAAGAGGAGCAGGAAAAAGCAAAAAATTTCAGAATTGCACCTTGCAATGCGGAGAAATTACTGTTTGTGCATTTACAATATTCATTGATTTTTGCCATTGAAAAACGTCCAGAAATGATTGAAGCTACTGACTGAATGAAAGGAGCTGGCATCTCACTCTCTTTGAATCTTCTTTATCATGCTAAGAGGAGCAGGAAAAATCAAAAAATTTCAGAATTGCACCTTGCAATGCGGAGAAATTACTGTTTGTGCATTTACAATATTCATTGATTTTTGCCATTGAAAAACATCATGTTATTCATATACCAGAAATGTTTGAAGCTACTGACTGAATGAAAGGAGCTGGCATCTCACTCTCTTTGAATCTTCTTTATCATGCTAAGAGGAGCAGGAAAAAGCAAAAAATTTCAGAATTGCACCTTGCAATGCGGATAAATTACTGTTTGTGCATTTACAATATTCATTGATTTTTGCCATTGAAAAACATCATGTTATTCATATACCAGAAATGATTGAAGCTACTGACTGAATGAAAGGAGCTGGCATCTCACTCTCTTTGAATCTTCTTTATCATGCTAAGAGGAGCAGGAAAAAGCAAAAAATTTCTGAATTGCACCTTGCAATGCGGAGAAATTACTGTTTGTGCATTTACAATATTCATTGATTTTTGCCATTGAAAAACGTCCAGAAATGATTGAAGCTACTGACTGAATGAAAGGAGCTGGCATCTCACTCTCTTTGAATCTTCTTTATCATGCTAAGAGGAGCAGGAAAAAGCAAAAAATTTCAGAATTGCACCTTGCAATGCGGAGAAATTACTGTTTGTGCATTTACAATATTCATTGATTTTTGCCATTGAAAAACATCATGTTATTCATATACCAGAAATGTTTGAAGCTACTGACTGAATGAAAGGAGCTGGCATCTCACTCTCTTTGAATCTTCTTTATCATGCTAAGAGGAGCAGGAAAAAGCAAAAAATTTCAGAATTGCACCTTGCAATGCGGAGAAATTACTGTTTGTGCATTTACAATATTCATTGATTTTTGCCATTGAAAAACGTCCAGAAATGATTGAAGCTACTGACTGAATGAAAGGAGCTGGCATCTCACTCTCTTTGAATCTTCTTTATCATGCTAAGAGGAGCAGGAAAAATCAAAAAATTTCAGAATTGCACCTTGCAATGCGGAGAAATTACTGTTTGTGCATTTACAATATTCATTGATTTTTGCCATTGAAAAACATCATGTTATTCATATACCAGAAATGTTTGAAGCTACTGACTGAATGAAAGGAGCTGGCATCTCACTCTCTTTGAATCTTCTTTATCATGCTAAGAGGAGCAGGAAAAAGCAAAAAATTTCAGAATTGCACCTTGCAATGCGGATAAATTACTGTTTGTGCATTTACAAAATTCATTGATTTTTGCCATTGAAAAACATCATGTTATTCATATACCAGAAATGATTGAAGCTACTGACTGAATGAAAGGAGCTGGCATCTCACTCTCTTTGAATCTTCTTTATCATGCTAAGAGGAGCAGGAAAAATCAAAAAATTTCAGAATTGCACCTTGCAATGCGGAGAAATTACTGTTTGTGCATTTACAATATTCATTGATTTTTGCCATTGAAAAACATCATGTTATTCATATACCAGAAATGATTGAAGCTACTGACTGAATGAAAGGAGCTGGCATCTCACTCTCTTTGAATCTTCTTTATCATGCTAAGAGGAGCAGGAAAAAGCAAAAAATTTCAGAATTGCACCTTGCAATGCGGAGAAATTACTGTTTGTGCATTTACAATATTCATTGATTTTTGCCATTGAAAAACGTCCAGAAATGATTGAAGCTACTGACTGAATGAAAGGAGCTGGCATCTCACTTTCTTTGAATCTTCTTTATCATACTAAGAGGAGCAGGAAAAAGCAAAAAATTTCAGAATTGCACCTTGCAATGCGGAGAAATTACTGTTTGTGCATTTACAATATTCATAGATTTTTGCCATTGAAAAACATCATGTTATTCATATACCAGAAATGTTTGAAGCTACTGACTGAATGAAAGGAGCTGGCATCTCACTCTCTTTGAATCTTCTTTATTATGCTAAGAGGAGCAGGAAAAAGGAAAAAATTTCAGAATTGCACCTTGCAATGCGGATAAATTACTGTTTGTGCATTTACAATATTCATTGATTTTTGCCATTGAAAAACGTCCAGAAATGATTGAAGCTACTGACTGAATGAAAGGAGCTGGCATCTCACTCTCTTTGAATCTTCTTTATCATGCTAAGAGGAGCAGGAAAAAGCAAAAAATTTCAGAATTGCACCTTGCAATGCGGAGAAATTACTGTTTGTGCATTTACCAAATTCATTGATTTTTGCCATTGAAAAACATCATGTTATTCATATACCAGAAATGATTGAAGCTACTGACTGAATGAAAGGAGCTGGCATCTCACTCTCTTTGAATCTTCTTTATCATGCTAAGAGGAGCAGGAAAAAGCAAAAAATTTCAGAATTGCACCTTGCAATGCGGAGAAATTACTGTTTGTGCATTTACAATATTCATTGATTTTTGCCATTGAAAAACGTCCAGAAATGATTGAAGCTACTGACTGAATGAAAGGAGCTGGCATCTCACTCTCTTTGAATCTTCTTTATCATGCTAAGAGGAGCAGGAAAAAGCAAAAAATTTCAGAATTGCACCTTGCAATGCGGAGAAATTACTGTTTGTTCATTTACAATATTCATTGATTTTTGCCATGGAAAAACATCATGTTATTCACATACCAGAAATGTTTGAAGCTACTGACTGAATGAAAGGAGCTGGCATCTCACTCTCTTTGAATCTTCTTTATCATGCTAAGAGGAGCAGGAAAAAGCAAAAAATTTCAGAATTTCACCTTGCAATGCGGATAAATTACTGTTTGTGCATTTACAATATTCATTGATTTTTGCCATTGAAAAACGTCCAGAAATGATTGAAGCTACTGACTGAATGAAAGGAGCTGGCATCTCACTCTCTTTGAATCTTCTTTACCATGCTAAGAGGAGCAGGAAAAAGCAAAAAATTTCAGAATTGCACCTTGCAATGCGGAGAAATTACTGTTTGTGCATTTACAATATTCATTGATTTTTGCCATTGAAAAACATCATGTTATTCATATACCAGAAATGATTGAAGCTACTGACTGAATGAAAGGAGCTGGCATCTCACTCTCTTTGAATCTTCTTTATCATGCTAAGAGGAGCAGGAAAAAGCAAAAAATTTCAGAATTGCACCTTGCAATGCGGAGAAATTACTGTTTGTGCATTTACAATATTCATTGATTTTTGCCATTGAAAATCATCATGTTATTCATATACCAGAAATGATTGAAGCTACTGACTGAATGAAAGGAGCTGGCATCTCACTCTCTTTGAATCTTCTTTATCATGCTAAGAGGAGCAGGAAAAAGCAAAAAATTTCAGAATTGCACCTTGCAATGCGGAGAAATTACTGTTTGTGCATTTACAATATTCATTGATTTTTGCCATTGAAAAACGTCCAGAAATGATTGAAGCTACTGACTGAATGAAAGGAGCTGGCATCTCACTCTCTTTGAATCTTCTTTATCATGCTAAGAGGAGCAGGAAAAAGCAAAAAATTTCAGAATTGCACCTTGCAATGCGGAGAAATTACTGTTTGTGCATTTACAAAATTCATTGATTTTTGCCATTGAAAAACATCATGTTATTCATATACCAGAAATGATTGAAGCTACTGACTGAATGAAAGGAGCTGGCATCTCACTCTCTTTGAATCTTCTTTATCATGCTAAGAGGAGCAGGAAAAAGCAAAAAATTTCAGAATTGCACCTTGCAATGCGGAGAAATTACTGTTTGTGCATTTACAATATTCATTGATTTTTGCCATTGAAAAACGTCCAGAAATGATTGAAGCTACTGACTGAATGAAAGGAGCTGGCATCTCACTCTCTTTGAATCTTCTTTATCATGCTAAGAGGAGCAGGAAAAAGCAAAAAATTTCAGAATTGCACCTTGCAATGCGGAGAAATTACTGTTTGTTCATTTACAATATTCATTGATTTTTGCCATGGAAAAACATCATGTTATTCATATACCAGAAATGTTTGAAGCTACTGACTGAATGAAAGGAGCTGGCATCTCACTCTCTTTGAATCTTCTTTATCATGCTAAGAGGAGCAGGAAAAAGCAAAAAATTTCTGAATTGCACCTTGCAATGCGGAGAAATTACTGTTTGTGCATTTACAATATTCATTGATTTTTGCCATTGAAAAACGTCCAGAAATGATTGAAGCTACTGACTGAATGAAAGGAGCTGGCATCTCACTCTCTTTGAATCTTGTTTATCATGCTAAGAGGAGCAGGAAAAAGCAAAAAATTTCAGAATTGCACATTGCAATGCAGAGAAATTACTGTTTGTGCATTTACAATATTCATTGATTTTTGCCATTGAAAAACGTCCAGAAATGATTGAAGCTACTGACTGAATGAAAGGAGCTGGCATCTCACTCTCTTTGAATGTTCTTTATCATGCTAAGAGGAGCAGGAAAAAGCAAAAAATTTCAGAATTGCACCTTGCAATGCGGAGAAATTACTGTTTGTGCATTTACAATATTCATTGATTTTTGCCATTGAAAAACATCATGTTATTCATATACCAGAAATGATTGAAGCTACTGACTGAATGAAAGGAGCTGGCATCTCACTCTCTTTGAATCTTCTTTATCATGCTAAGAGGAGCAGGAAAAAGCAAAAAATTTCAGAATTGCACCTTGCAATGCGGAGAAATTACTGTTTGTGCATTTACAATATTCATTGATTTTTGCCATTGAAAAACGTCCAGAAATGATTGAAGCTACTGACTGAATGAAAGGAGCTGGCATCTCACTCTCTTTGAATCTTCTTTATCATGCTAAGAGGAGCAGGAAAAAGCAAAAAATTTCAGAATTGCACCTTGCAATGCGGAGAAATTACTGTTTGTGCATTTACAAAATTCATTGATTTTTGCCATTGAAAAACATCAAGTTATTCATATACCAGAAATGATTGAAGCTACTGACTGAATGAAAGGAGCTGGCATCTCACTCTCTTTGAATCTTCTTTATCATGCTAAGAGGAGCAGGAAAAAGCAAAAAATTTCAGAATTGCACCTTGCAATGCGGAGAAATTACTGTTTGTGCATTTACAATATTCATTGATTTTTGCCATTGAAAAACGTCCAGAAATGATTGAAGCTACTGACTGAATGAAAGGAGCTGGCATCTCACTCTCTTTGAATCTTCTTTATCATGCTAAGAGGAGCAGGAAAAATCAAAAAATTTCAGAATTGCACCTTGCAATGCGGAGAAATTACTGTTTGTGCATTTACAATATTCATTGATTTTTGCCATTGAAAAACATCATGTTATTCATATACCAGAAATGTTTGAAGCTACTGACTGAATGAAAGGAGCTGGCATCTCACTCTCTTTGAATCTTCTTTATCATGCTAAGAGGAGCAGGAAAAAGCAAAAAATTTCAGAATTGCACCTTGCAATGCGGATAAATTACTGTTTGTGCATTTACAATATTCATTGATTTTTGCCATTGAAAAACATCATGTTATTCATATACCAGAAATGATTGAAGCTACTGACTGAATGAAAGGAGCTGGCATCTCACTCTCTTTGAATCTTCTTTATCATGCTAAGAGGAGCAGGAAAAAGCAAAAAATTTCTGAATTGCACCTTGCAATGCGGAGAAATTACTGTTTGTGCATTTACAATATTCATTGATTTTTGCCATTGAAAAACGTCCAGAAATGATTGAAGCTACTGACTGAATGAAAGGAGCTGGCATCTCACTCTCTTTGAATCTTCTTTATCATGCTAAGAGGAGCAGGAAAAATCAAAAAATTTCAGAATTGCACCTTGCAATGCAGAGAAATTACTGTTTGTGCATTTACAATATTCATTGATTTTTGCCATTGAAAAACATCATGTTATTCATATACCAGAAATGTTTGAAGCTACTGACTGAATGAAAGGAGCTGGCATCTCACTCTCTTTGAATCTTCTTTATCATGCTAAGAGGAGCAGGAAAAAGCAAAAAATTTCAGAATTGCACCTTGCAATGCGGATAAATTACTGTTTGTGCATTTACAAAATTCATTGATTTTTGCCATTGAAAAACATCATGTTATTCATATACCAGAAATGATTGAAGCTACTGACTGAATGAAAGGAGCTGGCATCTCACTCTCTTTGAATCTTCTTTATCATGCTAAGAGGAGCAGGAAAAAGCAAAAAAATTCAGAATTGCACCTTGCAATGCGGAGAAATTACTGTTTGTGCATTTACAATATTCATTGATTTTTGCCATTGAAAAACGTCCAGAAATGATTGAAGCTACTGACTGAATGAAAGGAGCTGGCATCTCACTCTCTTTGAATCTTCTTTATCATGCTAAGAGGAGCAGGAAAAATCAAAAAATTTCAGAATTGCACCTTGCAATGCGGAGAAATTACTGTTTGTGCATTTACAATATTCATTGATTTTTGCCATTGAAAAACATCATGTTATTCATATACCAGAAATGATTGAAGCTACTGACTGAATGAAAGGAGCTGGCATCTCACTCTCTTTGAATCTTCTTTATCATGCTAAGAGGAGCAGGAAAAAGCAAAAAATTTCAGAATTGCACCTTGCAATGCGGAGAAATTACTGTTTGTGCATTTACAATATTCATTGATTTTTGCCATTGAAAAACATCATGTTATTCATATACCAGAAATGTTTGAAGCTACTGACTGAATGAAAGGAGCTGGCATCTCACTCTCTTTGAATCTTCTTTATCATGCTAAGAGGAGCAGGAAAAAGCAAAAAATTTCAGAATTGCACCTTGCAATGCGGATAAATTACTGTTTGTGCATTTACAAAATTCATTGATTTTTGCCATTGAAAAACATCATGTTATTCATATACCAGAAATGATTGAAGCTACTGACTGAATGAAAGGAGCTGGCATCTCACTCTCTTTGAATCTTCTTTATCATGCTAAGAGGAGCAGGAAAAAGCAAAAAAATTCAGAATTGCACCTTGCAATGCGGAGAAATTACTGTTTGTGCATTTACAATATTCATTGATTTTTGCCATTGAAAAACGTCCAGAAATGATTGAAGCTACTGACTGAATGAAAGGAGCTGGCATCTCACTCTCTTTGAATCTTCTTTATCATGCTAAGAGGAGCAGGAAAAATCAAAAAATTTCAGAATTGCACCTTGCAATGCGGAGAAATTACTGTTTGTGCATTTACAATATTCATTGATTTTTGCCATTGAAAAACATCATGTTATTCATATACCAGAAATGATTGAAGCTACTGACTGAATGAAAGGAGCTGGCATCTCACTCTCTTTGAATCTTCTTTATCATGCTAAGAGGAGCAGGAAAAAGCAAAAAATTTCAGAATTGCACCTTGCAATGCGGAGAAATTACTGTTTGTGCATTTACAATATTCATTGATTTTTGCCATTGAAAAACGTCCAGAAATGATTGAAGCTACTGACTGAATGAAAGGAGCTGGCATCTCACTTTCTTTGAATCTTCTTTATCATACTAAGAGGAGCAGGAAAAAGCAAAAAATTTCAGAATTGCACCTTGCAATGCGGAGAAATTACTGTTTGTGCATTTACAATATTCATAGATTTTTGCCATTGAAAAACATCATGTTATTCATATACCAGAAATGTTTGAAGCTACTGACTGAATGAAAGGAGCTGGCATCTCACTCTCTTTGAATCTTCTTTATTATGCTAAGAGGAGCAGGAAAAAGGAAAAAATTTCAGAATTGCACCTTGCAATGCGGATAAATTACTGTTTGTGCATTTACAATATTCATTGATTTTTGCCATTGAAAAACGTCCAGAAATGATTGAAGCTACTGACTGAATGAAAGGAGCTGGCATCTCACTCTCTTTGAATCTTCTTTATCATGCTAAGAGGAGCAGGAAAAAGCAAAAAATTTCAGAATTGCACCTTGCAATGCGGAGAAATTATTGTTTGTGCATTTACCAAATTCATTGATTTTTGCCATTGAAAAACATCATGTTATTCATATACCAGAAATGATTGAAGCTACTGACTGAATGAAAGGAGCTGGCATCTCACTCTCTTTGAATCTTCTTTATCATGCTAAGAGGAGCAGGAAAAAGCAAAAAATTTCAGAATTGCACCTTGCAATGCGGAGAAATTACTGTTTGTGCATTTACAATATTCATTGATTTTTGCCATTGAAAAACGTCCAGAAATGATTGAAGCTACTGACTGAATGAAAGGAGCTGGCATCTCACTCTCTTTGAATCTTCTTTATCATGCTAAGAGGAGCAGGAAAAAGCAAAAAATTTCAGAATTGCACCTTGCAATGCGGAGAAATTACTGTTTGTTCATTTACAATATTCATTGATTTTTGCCATGGAAAAACATCATGTTATTCATATACCAGAAATGTTTGAAGCTACTGACTGAATGAAAGGAGCTGGCATCTCACTCTCTTTGAATCTTCTTTATCATGCTAAGAGGAGCAGGAAAAAGCAAAAAATTTCAGAATTTCACCTTGCAATGCGGATAAATTACTGTTTGTGCATTTACAATATTCATTGATTTTTGCCATTGAAAAACATCATGTTATTCATATACCAGAAATGATTGAAGCTACTGACTGAATGAAAGGAGCTGGCATCTCACTCTCTTTGAATCTTCTTTATCATGCTAAGAGGAGCAGGAAAAAGCAAAAAATTTCAGAATTGCACCTTGCAATGCGGAGAAATTACTGTTTGTGCATTTACAATATTCATTGATTTTTGCCATTGAAAAACATCATGTTATTCATATACCAGAAATGATTGAAGCTACTGACTGAATGAAAGGAGCTGGCATCTCACTCTCTTTGAATCTTCTTTATCATGCCAAGAGGAGCAGGAAAAAGCAAAAAATTTCTGAATTGCACCTTGCAATGCGGAGAAATTACTGTTTGTGCATTTACAATATTCATTGATTTTTGCCATTGAAAAACGTCCAGAAATGATTGAAGCTACTGACTGAATGAAAGGAGCTGGCATCTCACTCTCTTTGAATCTTGTTTATCATGCTAAGAGGAGCAGGAAAAAGCAAAAAATTTCAGAATTGCACCTTGCAATGCAGAGAAATTACTGTTTGTGCATTTTCAATATTCATTGATTTTTGCCATTGAAAAACGTCCAGAAATGATTGAAGCTACTGACTGAATGAAAGGAGCTGGCATCTCACTCTCTTTGAATCTTCTTTATCATGCTAAGAGGAGCAGGAAAAAGCAAAAAATTTCAGAATTGCACCTTGCAATGCGGATAAATTACTGTTTGTGCATTTACAATATTCATTGATTTTTGCCATTGAAAAACGTCCAGAAATGATTGAAGCTACTGACTGAATGAAAGGAGCTGGCATCTCACTCTCTTTGAATCTTGTTTATCATGCTAAGAGGAGCAGGAAAAAGCAAAAAATTTCAGAATTGCACCTTGCAATGCAGAGAAATTACTGTTTGTGCATTTTCAATATTCATTGATTTTTGCCATTGAAAAACGTCCAGAAATGATTGAAGCTACTGACTGAATGAAAGGAGCTGGCATCTCACTCTCTTTGAATCTTGTTTATCATGCTAAGAGGAGCAGGAAAAAGCAAAAAATTTCAGAATTGCACCTTGCAATGCAGAGAAATTACTGTTTGTGCATTTTCAATATTCATTGATTTTTGCCATTGAAAAACGTCCAGAAATGATTGAAGCTACTGACTGAATGAAAGGAGCTGGCATCTCACTCTCTTTGAATCTTCTTTATCATGCTAAGAGGAGCAGGAAAAAGCAAAAAATTTCAGAATTGCACCTTGCAATGCGGAGAAATTACTGTTTGTGCATTTACAATATTCATTGATTTTTGCCATTGAAAAACATCATGTTATTCATATACCAGAAATGATTGAAGCTACTGACTGAATGAAAGGAGCTGGCATTTCACTCTCTTTGAATCTTCTTTATCATGCTAAGAGGAGCAGGAAAAAGCAAAAAATTTCAGAATTGCACCTTGCAATGCGGAGAAATTACTGTTTGTGCATTTACAAAATTCATTGATTTTTGCCATTGAAAAACATCATGTTATTCATATACCAGAAATGATTGAAGCTACTGACTGAATGAAAGGAGCTGGCATCTCACTCTCTTTGAATCTTCTTTATCATGCTAAGAGGAGCAGGAAAAAGCAAAAAATTTCAGAATTGCACCTTGCAATGCGGAGAAATTACTGTTTGTGCATTTACAATATTCATTGATTTTTGCCATTGAAAAACGTCCAGAAATGATTGAAGCTACTGACTGAATGAAAGGAGCTGGCATCTCACTCTCTTTGAATCTTCTTTATCATGCTAAGAGGAGCAGGAAAAATCAAAAAATTTCAGAATTGCACCTTGCAATGCGGAGAAATTGCTGTTTGTGCATTTACAATATTCATTGATTTTTGCCATTGAAAAACATCATGTTATTCATATACCAGAAATGTTTGAAGCTACTGACTGAATGAAAGGAGCTGGCATCTCACTCTCTTTGAATCTTCTTTATCATGCTAAGAGGAGCAGGAAAAAGCAAAAAAATTCAGAATTGCACCTTGCAATGCGGATAAATTACTGTTTGTGCATTTACAATATTCATTGATTTTTGCCATTGAAAAACGTCCAGAAATGATTGAAGCTACTGACTGAATGAAAGGAGCTGGCATCTCACTCTCTTTGAATCTTCTTTATCATGCTAAGAGGAGCAGGAAAAAGCAAAAAATTTCAGAATTGCACCTTGCAATGCGGAGAAATTACTGTTTGTGCATTTACCAAATTCATTGATTTTTGCCATTGAAAAACATCATGTTATTCATATACCAGAAATGATTGAAGCTACTGACTGAATGAAAGGAGCTGGCATCTCACTCTCTTTGAATCTTCTTTATCATGCTAAGAGGAGCAGGAAAAAGCAAAAAATTTCAGAATTGCACCTTGCAATGCGGAGAAATTACTGTTTGTGCATTTACAATATTCATTGATTTTTGCCATTGAAAAACGTCCAGAAATGATTGAAGCTACTGACTGAATGAAAGGAGCTGGCATCTCACTCTCTTTGAATCTTCTTTATCATGCTAAGAGGAGCAGGAAAAAGCAAAAAATTTCAGAATTGCACCTTGCAATGCGGAGAAATTACTGTTTGTTCATTTACAATATTCATTGATTTTTGCCATGGAAAAACATCATGTTATTCATATACCAGAAATGTTTGAAGCTACTGACTGAATGAAAGGAGCTGGCATCTCACTCTCTTTGAATCTTCTTTATCATGCTAAGAGGAGCAGGAAAAAGCAAAAAATTTCAGAATTGCACCTTGCAATGCGGATAAATTACTGTTTGTGCATTTACAATATTCATTGATTTTTGCCATTGAAAAACATCATGTTATTCATATACCAGAAATGATTGAAGCTACTGACTGAATGAAAGGAGCTGGCATCTCACTCTCTTTGAATCTTCTTTATCATGCTAAGAGGAGCAGGAAAAAGCAAAAAATTTCAGAATTGCACCTTGCAATGCGGAGAAATTACTGTTTGTGCATTTACAATATTCATTGATTTTTGCCATTGAAAAACATCATGTTATTCATATACCAGAAATGATTGAAGCTACTGACTGAATGAAAGGAGCTGGCATCTCACTCTCTTTGAATCTTCTTTATCATGCCAAGAGGAGCAGGAAAAAGCAAAAAATTTCTGAATTGCACCTTGCAATGCGGAGAAATTACTGTTTGTGCATTTACAATATTCATTGATTTTTGCCATTGAAAAACGTCCAGAAATGATTGAAGCTACTGACTGAATGAAAGGAGCTGGCATCTCACTCTCTTTGAATCTTGTTTATCATG
Source organism: Phyllobates terribilis (assembly GCF_046119375.1). Lineage (NCBI taxonomy): Eukaryota > Metazoa > Chordata > Amphibia > Anura > Dendrobatidae > Phyllobates > Phyllobates terribilis. The sequence goes on along the minus strand of NW_027364164.1, from coordinate 228,197 downwards.
CTAAGAGGAGCAGGAAAAAGCAAAAAATTTCAGAATTGCACCTTGCAATGCAGAGAAATTACTGTTTGTGCATTTTCAATATTCATTGATTTTTGCCATTGAAAAACGTCCAGAAATGATTGAAGCTACTGACTGAATGAAAGGAGCTGGCATCTCACTCTCTTTGAATCTTCTTTATCATGCTAAGAGGAGCAGGAAAAGGCAAAAAATTTCAGAATTGCACCTTGCAATGCGGAGAAATTACTGTTTGTGCATTTACAATATTCATTGATTTTTGCCATTGAAAAACATCATGTTATTCATATACCAGAAATGATTGAAGCTACTGACCGAATGAAAGGATCTGGCATTTCACTCTCTTTGAATCTTCTTTATCATGCTAAGAGGAGCAGGAAAAAGCGAAAAATTTCAGAATTGCACCTTGCAATGCGGAGAAATTACTGTTTGTGCATTTACAATATTCATTGATTTTTGCCATTGAAAAACGTCCAGAAATGATTGAAGCTACTGACTGAATGAAAGGAGCTGGCATCTCACTCTCTTTGAATCTTCTTTATCATGCTAAGAGGAGCAGGAAAAATCAAAAAATTTCAGAATTGCACCTTGCAATGCGGAGAAATTACTGTTTGTGCATTTACAATATTCATTGATTTTTGCCATTGAAAAACATCATGTTATTCATATACCAGAAATGTTTGAAGCTACTGACTGAACGAAAGGAGCTGGCATCTCACTCTCTTTGAATCTTCTTTATCATGCTAAGAGGAGCAGGAAAAAGCAAAAAATTTCAGAATTGCACCTTGCAATGCGGAGAAATTACTGTTTGTGCATTTACAATATTCATTGATTTTTGCCATTGAAAAACATCATGTTATTCATATACCAGAAATGATTGAAGCTACTGACTGAATGAAAGGAGCTGGCATCTCACTCTCTTTGAATCTTCTTTATCATGCTAAGAGGAGCAGGAAAAAGCAAAAAATTTCAGAATTGCACCTTGCAATGCGGAGAAATTACTGTTTGTGCATTTACAATATTCATTGATTTTTGCCATTGAAAAACATCGTTATTCATATACCAGAAATGATTGAAGCTACTGACTGAATGAAAGTAGCTGGCATCTCACTCTCTTTGAATCGTCTTTATCATGCTAAGAGGAGCAGGAAAAAGCAAAAAATTTCAGAATTGCACCTTGCAATGCGGAGAAATTACTGTTTGTGCATTTACAATATTCATTGATTTTTGCAATTGAAAAACGTCCAGAAATGATTGAAGCTACTGACTGAATGAAAGGAGCTGGCATCTCACTCTCTTTGAATCTTCTTTATCATGCTAAGCGGAGCAGGAAAAAGCAAAAAATTTCAGAATTGCACCTTGCAATGCGGAGAAATTACTGTTTGTGCATTTACAATATTCATTGATTTTTGCCATTGAAAAACATCATGTTATTCATATACCAGAAATGTTTGAAGCTACTGACTGAATGAAAGGAGCTGGCATCTCACTCTCTTTGAATCTTATTTATCATGCTAAGAGGAGCAGGAAAAAGCAAAAAATTTCAGAATTGCACCTTGCAATGCAGAGAAATTACTGTTTGTGCATTTACAATATTCATTGATTTTTGCCATTGAAAAACGTCCAGAAATGATTGAAGCTACTGACTGAATGAAAGGAGCTGGCATCTCACTCTCTTTGAATCTTCTTTATCATGCTAAGAGGAGCAGGAAAAAGCAAAAAAATTTCAGAATTGCACCTTGCAATGCGGAGAAATTACTGTTTGTGCATTTACAATATTCATTGATTTTTGCCGTTGAAAAACATCATGTTATTCATATACCAGAAATGATTGAAGCTACTGACTGAATGAAAGTAGCTGGCATCTCACTCTCTTTGAATCGTCTTTATCATGCTAAGAGGAGCAGGAAAAAGCAAAAAATTTCAGAATTGCACCTTGCAATGCAGAGAAATTACTGTTTGTGCATTTACAATATTCATTGATTTTTGCAATTGAAAAACGTCCAGAAATGATTGAAGCTACTGACTGAATGAAAGGAGCTGGCATCTCACTCTCTTTGAATCTTCTTTATCATGCTAAGAGGAGCAGGAAAAAGCAAAAAATTTCAGAATTGCACCTTGCAATGCGGAGAAATTACTGTTTGTGCATTTACAATATTCATTGATTTTTGCCATTGAAAAACATCATGTTATTCATATACCAGAAATGTTTGAAGCTACTGACTGAATGAAAGGAGCTGGCATCTCACTCTCTTTGAATCTTCTTTATCATGCTAAGAGGAGCAGGAAAAAGCAAAAAATTTCAGAATTGCACCTTGCAATCCAGAGAAATTACTGTTTGTGCATTTACAATATTCATTGATTTTTGTCATTGAAAAACGTCCAGAAATGATTGAAGCTACTGACTAAATGAAAGGAGCTGGCATCTCACTCTCTTTGAATCTTCTTTATCATGCTAAGAGGAGCAGGAAAAAGCAAAAAATTTCAGAATTGCACCTTGCAATGCGGAGAAATTACTGTTTGTGCATTTACAATATTCATTGATTTTTGCCATTGAAAAACATCATGTTATTCATATACCAGAAATGTTTGAAGTTACTGACTGAATGAAAGGAGCTGGCATCTCACTCTCTTTGAATCTTGTTTATCATGCTAAGAGGAGCAGGAAAAAGCAAAAAATTTCAGAATTGCACCTTGCAATGCGGAGAAATTACTGTTTGTGCATTTACAATATTCATTGATTTTTGCCATTGAAAAACGTAAAGAAATGATTGAAGCTACTGACTGAATGAAAGGAGCTGGCATCTCACTCTCTTTGAATCTTCTTTATCATGCTAAGAGGAGCAGGAAAAAGCAAAAAATTTCAGAATTGCACCTTGCAATGCGGAGAAATTACTGTTTGGGCATTTACAATATTCATTGATTTTTGCCATTGAAAAACATCATGTTATTCATATACCAGAAATGATTGAAGCTACTGACTGAATGAAAGGAGCTGGCATCTCACTCTCTTTGAATCTTCTTTATCATGCTAAGAGGAGCAGGAAAAAGTAAAAAATTTCAGAATTGCACCTTGCAATGCGGAGAAATTACTGTTTGTGCATTTATAATATTCAATGATTTTTGCCATTGAAAAACGTCCAGAAATGATTGAAGCTACTGACTGAACGAAAGGAGCTGGCATCTCACTCTCTTTGAATCTTCTTTATCATGCTAAGAGGAGCAGGAAAAAGCAAAAAATTTCAGAATTGCACCTTGCAATGCGGAGAAATTACTGTTTGTGCATTTACAATATTCATTGATTTTTGCCATTGAAAAACATCATGTTATTCATATACCAGAAATGTTTGAAGCTACTGACTGAATGAAAGGAGCTGGCATCTCACTCTCTTTGAATCTTCTTTATCATGCTAAGAGGAGCAGGAAAAAGCAAAAAATTTCAGAATTGCACCTTGCAATGCGGAGAAATTACTGTTTGTGCATTTACAATATTCATTGATTTTTGCCATTGAAAAACGTCCAGAAATGATTGAAGCTACTGACTGAATGAAAGGAGCTGGCATCTCACTCTCTTTGAATCTTGTTTATCATGCTAAGAGGAGCAGGAAAAAGCAAAAAATTTCAGAATTGCACCTTGCAATGCGGAGAAATTACTGTTTGTGCATTTACAATATTCATTGATTTTTGCCATTGAAAAACGTCCAGAAATGATTGAAGCTACTGACTGAATGAAAGGAGCTGGCATCTCACTCTCTTTGAATCTTCTTTATCATGCTAAGAGGAGCAGGAAAAATCAAAAAATTTCAGAATTGCACCTTGCAATGCGGAGAAATTACTGTTTGTGCATTTACAATATTCATTGATTTTTGCCATTGAAAAACATCATGTTATTCATATACCAGAAATGATTGAAGCTACTGACTGAATGAAAGGAGCTGGCATCTCACTCTCTTTGAATCTTCTTTATCATGCTAAGAGGAGCAGGAAAAAGCAAAAAAATTCAGAATTGCACCTTGCAATGTGGAGAAATTACTGTTTGTGCATTTACAATATTCATTAATTTTTGCCATTGAAAAACGTCCAGAAATGATTGAAGCTACTGACTGAATGAAAGGAGCTGGCATCTCACTCTCTTTGAATCTTCTTTATCATGCTAAGAGGAGCAGGAAAAAGCAAAAAATTTCAGAATTGCACCTTGCAATGCGGAGAAATTACTGTTTGTGCATTTACAATATTCATTGATTTTTGCCATTGAAAAACATCATGTTATTCATATACCAGAAATGTTTGAAGCTACTGACTGAATGAAAGGAGCTGGCATCTCACTCTCTTTGAATCTTCTTTATCATGCTAAGAGGAGCAGGAAAAAGCAAAAAATTTCAGAATTGCACCTTGCAATGCAGAGAAATTACTGTTTGTGCATTTACAATATTCATTGATTTTTGTCATTGAAAAACGTCCAGAAATGATTGAAGCTACTGACTGAATGAAAGGAGCTGGCATCTCACTCTCTTTGAATCTTCTTTATCATGCTAAGAGGAGCAGGAAAAAGCAAAAAATTTCAGAATTGCACCTTGCAATGCGGAGAAATTACTGTTTGTGCATTTACAATATTCATTGATTTTTGCCATTGAAAAACATCATGTTATTCATATACCAGAAATGTTTGAAGTTACTGACTGAATGAAAGGAGCTGGCATCTCACTCTCTTTGAATCTTGTTTATCATGCTAAGAGGAGCAGGAAAAAGCAAAAAATTTCAGAATTGCACCTTGCAATGCGGAGAAATTACTGTTTGTGCATTTACAATATTCATTGATTTTTGCCATTGAAAAACGTAAAGAAATGATTGAAGCTACTGACTGAATGAAAGGAGCTGGCATCTCACTCTCTTTGAATCTTCTTTATCATGCTAAGAGGAGCAGGAAAAAGCAAAAAATTTCAGAATTGCACCTTGCAATGCGGAGAAATTACTGTTTGGGCATTTACAATATTCATTGATTTTTGCCATTGAAAAACATCATGTTATTCATATACCAGAAATGATTGAAGCTACTGACTGAATGAAAGGAGCTGGCATCTCACTCTCTTTGAATCTTCTTTATCATGCTAAGAGGAGCAGGAAAAAGTAAAAAATTTCAGAATTGCACCTTGCAATGCGGAGAAATTACTGTTTGTGCATTTATAATATTCAATGATTTTTGCCATTGAAAAACGTCCAGAAATGATTGAAGCTACTGACTGAACGAAAGGAGCTGGCATCTCACTCTCTTTGAATCTTCTTTATCATGCTAAGAGGAGCAGGAAAAAGCAAAAAATTTCAGAATTGCACCTTGCAATGCGGAGAAATTACTGTTTGTGCATTTACAATATTCATTGATTTTTGCCATTGAAAAACATCATGTTATTCATATACCAGAAATGTTTGAAGCTACTGACTGAATGAAAGGAGCTGGCATCTCACTCTCTTTGAATCTTCTTTATCATGCTAAGAGGAGCAGGAAAAAGCAAAAAATTTCAGAATTGCACCTTGCAATGCGGAGAAATTACTGTTTGTGCATTTACAATATTCATTGATTTTTGCCATTGAAAAACGTCCAGAAATGATTGAAGCTACTGACTGAATGAAAGGAGCTGGCATCTCACTCTCTTTGAATCTTGTTTATCATGCTAAGAGGAGCAGGAAAAAGCAAAAAATTTCAGAATTGCACCTTGCAATGCGGAGAAATTACTGTTTGTGCATTTACAATATTCATTGATTTTTGCCATTGAAAAACATCATGTTATTCATATACCAGAAATGTTTGAAGCTACTGACTGAATGAAAGGGGCTGGCATCTCACTCTCTTTGAATCTTCTTTATCATGCTAAGAGGAGCAGGAAAAAGCAAAAAATTTCAGAATTGCACCTTGCAATGCGGATAAATTACTGTTTGTGCATTTACAATATTCATTGATTTTTGCCATTGAAAAACATCATGTTATTCATATACCAGAAATGATTGAAGCTACTGACTGAATGAAAGGAGCTGACATCTCACTCTCTTTGAATCTTCTTTATCATGCTAAGAGGAGCAGGAAAAAGCAAAAAAATTCAGAATTGCACCTTGCAATGTGGAGAAATTACTGTTTGTGCATTTACAATATTCATTAATTTTTGCCATTGAAAAACGTCCAGAAATGATTGAAGCTACTGACTGAATGAAAGGAGCTGGCATCTCACTCTCTTTGAATCTTCTTTATCATGCTGAGGAGCAGGAAAAAGCAAAAAATTTCAGAATTGCACCTTGCAATGCGGAGAAATTACTGTTTGTGCATTTACAAAATTCATTGATTTTTGCCATTGAAAAACATCATGTTATTCATATACCAGAAATGATTGAAGCTACTGACTGAATGAAAGGAGCTGGCATCTCACTCTCTTTGAATATTCTTTATCATGCTAAGAGGAGCAGGAAAAAGCAAAAAATTTCAGAATTGCACCTTGCAATGCGGAGAAATTACTGTTTGTGCATTTACAATATTCATTGATTTTTGCCATTGAAAAACGTCCAGAAATGATTGAAGCTACTGACTGAATGAAAGGGGCTGGCATCTCACTCTCTTTGAATCTTCTTTATCATGCTAAGAGGAGCAGGAAAAAGCAAAAAATTTCAGAATTGCACCTTGCAATGCGGAGAAATTACTGTTTGTTCATTTACAATATTCATTGATTTTTGCCATGGAAAAACATCATGTTATTCATATACCAGAAATGTTTGAAGCTACTGACTGAATGAAAGGAGCTGGCATCTCACTCTCTTTGAATCTTTTTTATCATGCTAAGAGGAGCAGGAAAAAGCAAAAAATTTCAGAATTGCACCTTGCAATGCGGATAAATTACTGTTTGTGCATTTACAATATTCATTGATTTTTGCCATTGAAAAACATCATGTTATTCATATACCAGAAATGATTGAAGCTACTGACTGAATGAAAGGAGCTGGCATCTCACTCTCTTTGAATCTTCTTTATCATGCTAAGAGGAGCAGGAAAAAGCAAAAAAATTCAGAATTGCACCTTGCAATGTGGAGAAATTACTGTTTGTGCATTTACAATATTCATTAATTTTTGCCATTGAAAAACGTCCAGAAATGATTGAAGCTACTGACTGAATGAAAGGAGCTGGCATCTCACTCTCTTTGAATCTTCTTTATCATGCTGAGGAGCAGGAAAAAGCAAAAAATTTCAGAATTGCACCTTGCAATGCGGAGAAATTACTGTTTGTGCATTTACAAAATTCATTGATTTTTGCCATTGAAAAACATCATGTTATTCATATACCAGAAATGATTGAAGCTACTGACTGAATGAAAGGAGCTGGCATCTCACTCTCTTTGAATCTTCTTTATCATGCTAAGAGGAGCAGGAAAAAGCAAAAAATTTCAGAATTGCACCTTGCAATGCGGAGAAATTACTGTTTGTGCATTTACAATATTCATTGATTTTTGCCATTGAAAAACGTCCAGAAATGATTGAAGCTACTGACTGAATGAAAGGAGCTGGCATCTCACTCTCTTTGAATCTTCTTTATCATGCTAAGAGGAGCAGGAAAAATCAAAAAATTTCAGAATTGCACCTTGCAATGCGGAGAAATTGCTGTTTGTGCATTTACAATATTCATTGATTTTTGCCATTGAAAAACATCATGTTATTCATATACCAGAAATGTTTGAAGCTACTGACTGAATGAAAGGAGCTGGCATCTCACTCTCTTTGAATCTTCTTTATCATGCTAAGAGGAGCAGGAAAAAGCAAAAAAATTCAGAATTGCACCTTGCAATGCGGATAAATTACTGTTTGTGCATTTACAATATTCATTGATTTTTGCCATTGAAAAACGTCCAGAAATGATTGAAGCTACTGACTGAATGAAAGGAGCTGGCATCTCACTCTCTTTGAATCTTCTTTATCATGCTAAGAGGAGCAGGAAAAAGCAAAAAATTTCAGAATTGCACCTTGCAATGCGGAGAAATTACTGTTTGTGCATTTACAAAATTCATTGATTTTTGCCATTGAAAAACATCATGTTATTCATATACCAGAAATGATTGAAGCTACTGACTGAATGAAAGGAGCTGGCATCTCACTCTCTTTGAATCTTCTTTATCATGCTAAGAGGAGCAGGAAAAAGCAAAAAATTTCAGAATTGCACCTTGCAATGCGGAGAAATTACTGTTTGTGCATTTACAATATTCATTGATTTTTGCCATTGAAAAACGTCCAGAAATGATTGAAGCTACTGACTGAATGAAAGGAGCTGGCATCTCACTCTCTTTGAATCTTCTTTATCATGCTAAGAGGAGCAGGAAAAATCAAAAAATTTCAGAATTGCACCTTGCAATGCGGAGAAATTGCTGTTTGTGCATTTACAATATTCATTGATTTTTGCCATTGAAAAACATCATGTTATTCATATACCAGAAATGTTTGAAGCTACTGACTGAATGAAAGGAGCTGGCATCTCACTCTCTTTGAATCTTCTTTATCATGCTAAGAGGAGCAGGAAAAAGCAAAAAAATTCAGAATTGCACCTTGCAATGCGGATAAATTACTGTTTGTGCATTTACAATATTCATTGATTTTTGCCATTGAAAAACGTCCAGAAATGATTGAAGCTACTGACTGAATGAAAGGAGCTGGCATCTCACTCTCTTTGAATCTTCTTTATCATGCTAAGAGGAGCAGGAAAAAGCAAAAAATTTCAGAATTGCACCTTGCAATGCGGAGAAATTACTGTTTGTGCATTTACCAAATTCATTGATTTTTGCCATTGAAAAACATCATGTTATTCATATACCAGAAATGATTGAAGCTACTGACTGAATGAAAGGAGCTGGCATCTCACTCTCTTTGAATCTTCTTTATCATGCTAAGAGGAGCAGGAAAAAGCAAAAAATTTCAGAATTGCACCTTGCAATGCGGAGAAATTACTGTTTGTGCATTTACAATATTCATTGATTTTTGCCATTGAAAAACGTCCAGAAATGATTGAAGCTACTGACTGAATGAAAGGAGCTGGCATCTCACTCTCTTTGAATCTTCTTTATCATGCTAAGAGGAGCAGGAAAAAGCAAAAAATTTCAGAATTGCACCTTGCAATGCGGAGAAATTACTGTTTGTTCATTTACAATATTCATTGATTTTTGCCATGGAAAAACATCATGTTATTCATATACCAGAAATGTTTGAAGCTACTGACTGAATGAAAGGAGCTGGCATCTCACTCTCTTTGAATCTTCTTTATCATGCTAAGAGGAGCAGGAAAAAGCAAAAAATTTCAGAATTGCACCTTGCAATGCGGATAAATTACTGTTTGTGCATTTACAATATTCATTGATTTTTGCCATTGAAAAACATCATGTTATTCATATACCAGAAATGATTGAAGCTACTGACTGAATGAAAGGAGCTGGCATCTCACTCTCTTTGAATCTTCTTTATCATGCTAAGAGGAGCAGGAAAAAGCAAAAAATTTCAGAATTGCACCTTGCAATGCGGAGAAATTACTGTTTGTGCATTTACAATATTCATTGATTTTTGCCATTGAAAAACATCATGTTATTCATATACCAGAAATGATTGAAGCTACTGACTGAATGAAAGGAGCTTTCATCTCACTCTCTTTGAATCTTCTTTATCATGCCAAGAGGAGCAGGAAAAAGCAAAAAATTTCTGAATTGCACCTTGCAATGCGGAGAAATTACTGTTTGTGCATTTACAATATTCATTGATTTTTGCCATTGAAAAACGTCCAGAAATGATTGAAGCTACTGACTGAATGAAAGGAGCTGGCATCTCACTCTCTTTGAATCTTGTTTATCATGCTAAGAGGAGCAGGAAAAAGCAAAAAATTTCAGAATTGCACCTTGCAATGCGGAGAAATTACTGTTTGTGCATTTACAATATTCATTGATTTTTGCCATTGAAAAACATCATGTTATTCATATACCAGAAATGATTGAAGCTACTGACTGAATGAAAGGAGCTGGCATCTCACTCTCTTTGAATCTTCTTTATCATGCCAAGAGGAGCAGGAAAAAGCAAAAAATTTCTGAATTGCACCTTGCAATGCGGAGAAATTACTGTTTGTGCATTTACAATATTCATTGATTTTTGCCATTGAAAAACGTCCAGAAATGATTGAAGCTACTGACTGAATGAAAGGAGCTGGCATCTCACTCTCTTTGAATCTTGTTTATCATGCTAAGAGGAGCAGGAAAAAGCAAAAAATTTCAGAATTGCACCTTGCAATGCAGAGAAATTACTGTTTGTGCATTTTCAATATTCATTGATTTTTGCCATTGAAAAACGTCCAGAAATGATTGAAGCTACTGACTGAATGAAAGGAGCTGGCATCTCACTCTCTTTGAATCTTCTTTATCATGCTAAGAGGAGCAGGAAAAGGCAAAAAATTTCAGAATTGCACCTTGCAATGCGGAGAAATTACTGTTTGTGCATTTACAATATTCATTGATTTTTGCCATTGAAAAACATCATGTTATTCATATACCAGAAATGATTGAAGCTACTGACCGAATGAAAGGATCTGGCATTTCACTCTCTTTGAATCTTCTTTATCATGCTAAGAGGAGCAGGAAAAAGCAAAAAATTTCAGAATTGCACCTTGCAATGCGGAGAAATTACTGTTTGTGCATTTACAATATTCATTGATTTTTGCCATTGAAAAACGTCCAGAAATGATTGAAGCTACTGACTGAATGAAAGGAGCTGGCATCTCACTCTCTTTGAATCTTCTTTATCATGCTAAGAGGAGCAGGAAAAATCAAAAAATTTCAGAATTGCACCTTGCAATGCGGAGAAATTACTGTTTGTGCATTTACAATATTCATTGATTTTTGCCATTGAAAAACATCATGTTATTCATATACCAGAAATGTTTGAAGCTACTGACTGAACGAAAGGAGCTGGCATCTCACTCTCTTTGAATCTTCTTTATCATGCTAAGAGGAGCAGGAAAAAGCAAAAAATTTCAGAATTGCACCTTGCAATGCGGAGAAATTACTGTTTGTGCATTTACAATATTCATTGATTTTTGCCATTGAAAAACATCATGTTATTCATATACCAGAAATGATTGAAGCTACTGACTGAATGAAAGGAGCTGGCATCTCACTCTCTTTGAATCTTCTTTATCATGCTAAGAGGAGCAGGAAAAAGCAAAAAATTTCAGAATTGCACCTTGCAATGCGGAGAAATTACTGTTTGTGCATTTACAATATTCATTGATTTTTGCCATTGAAAAACATCGTTATTCATATACCAGAAATGATTGAAGCTACTGACTGAATGAAAGTAGCTGGCATCTCACTCTCTTTGAATCGTCTTTATCATGCTAAGAGGAGCAGGAAAAAGCAAAAAATTTCAGAATTGCACCTTGCAATGCGGAGAAATTACTGTTTGTGCATTTACAATATTCATTGATTTTTGCAATTGAAAAACGTCCAGAAATGATTGAAGCTACTGACTGAATGAAAGGAGCTGGCATCTCACTCTCTTTGAATCTTCTTTATCATGCTAAGCGGAGCAGGAAAAAGCAAAAAATTTCAGAATTGCACCTTGCAATGCGGAGAAATTACTGTTTGTGCATTTACAATATTCATTGATTTTTGCCATTGAAAAACATCATGTTATTCATATACCAGAAATGTTTGAAGCTACTGACTGAATGAAAGGAGCTGGCATCTCACTCTCTTTGAATCTTCTTTATCATGCTAAGAGGAGCAGGAAAAAGCAAAAAATTTCAGAATTGCACCTTGCAATGCAGAGAAATTACTGTTTGTGCATTTACAATATTCATTGATTTTTGCCATTGAAAAACGTCCAGAAATGATTGAAGCTACTGACTGAATGAAAGGAGCTGGCATCTCACTCTCTTTGAATCTTCTTTATCATGCTAAGAGGAGCAGGAAAAAGCAAAAAAATTTCAGAATTGCACCTTGCAATGCGGAGAAATTACTGTTTGTGCATTTACAATATTCATTGATTTTTGCCGTTGAAAAACATCATGTTATTCATATACCAGAAATGATTGAAGCTACTGACTGAATGAAAGTAGCTGGCATCTCACTCTCTTTGAATCGTCTTTATCATGCTAAGAGGAGCAGGAAAAAGCAAAAAATTTCAGAATTGCACCTTGCAATGCAGAGAAATTACTGTTTGTGCATTTACAATATTCATTGATTTTTGCAATTGAAAAACGTCCAGAAATGATTGAAGCTACTGACTGAATGAAAGGAGCTGGCATCTCACTCTCTTTGAATCTTCTTTATCATGCTAAGAGGAGCAGGAAAAAGCAAAAAATTTCAGAATTGCACCTTGCAATGCGGAGAAATTACTGTTTGTGCATTTACAATATTCATTGATTTTTGCCATTGAAAAACATCATGTTATTCATATACCAGAAATGTTTGAAGCTACTGACTGAATGAAAGGAGCTGGCATCTCACTCTCTTTGAATCTTCTTTATCATGCTAAGAGGAGCAGGAAAAAGCAAAAAATTTCAGAATTGCACCTTGCAATCCAGAGAAATTACTGTTTGTGCATTTACAATATTCATTGATTTTTGTCATTGAAAAACGTCCAGAAATGATTGAAGCTACTGACTAAATGAAAGGAGCTGGCATCTCACTCTCTTTGAATCTTCTTTATCATGCTAAGAGGAGCAGGAAAAAGCAAAAAATTTCAGAATTGCACCTTGCAATGCGGAGAAATTACTGTTTGTGCATTTACAATATTCATTGATTTTTGCCATTGAAAAACATCATGTTATTCATATACCAGAAATGTTTGAAGTTACTGACTGAATGAAAGGAGCTGGCATCTCACTCTCTTTGAATCTTGTTTATCATGCTAAGAGGAGCAGGAAAAAGCAAAAAATTTCAGAATTGCACCTTGCAATGCGGAGAAATTACTGTTTGTGCATTTACAATATTCATTGATTTTTGCCATTGAAAAACGTAAAGAAATGATTGAAGCTACTGACTGAATGAAAGGAGCTGGCATCTCACTCTCTTTGAATCTTCTTTATCATGCTAAGAGGAGCAGGAAAAAGCAAAAAATTTCAGAATTGCACCTTGCAATGCGGAGAAATTACTGTTTGTGCATTTACAATATTCATTGATTTTTGCCGTTGAAAAACATCATGTTATTCATATACCAGAAATGATTGAAGCTACTGACTGAATGAAAGTAGCTGGCATCTCACTCTCTTTGAATCGTCTTTATCATGCTAAGAGGAGCAGGAAAAAGCAAAAAATTTCAGAATTGCACCTTGCAATGCAGAGAAATTACTGTTTGTGCATTTACAATATTCATTGATTTTTGCAATTGAAAAACGTCCAGAAATGATTGAAGCTACTGACTGAATGAAAGGAGCTGGCATCTCACTCTCTTTGAATCTTCTTTATCATGCTAAGAGGAGCAGGAAAAAGCAAAAAATTTCAGAATTGCACCTTGCAATGCGGAGAAATTACTGTTTGTGCATTTACAATATTCATTGATTTTTGCCATTGAAAAACATCATGTTATTCATATACCAGAAATGTTTGAAGCTACTGACTGAATGAAAGGAGCTGGCATCTCACTCTCTTTGAATCTTCTTTATCATGCTAAGAGGAGCAGGAAAAAGCAAAAAATTTCAGAATTGCACCTTGCAATCCAGAGAAATTACTGTTTGTGCATTTACAATATTCATTGATTTTTGTCATTGAAAAACGTCCAGAAATGATTGAAGCTACTGACTAAATGAAAGGAGCTGGCATCTCACTCTCTTTGAATCTTCTTTATCATGCTAAGAGGAGCAGGAAAAAGCAAAAAATTTCAGAATTGCACCTTGCAATGCGGAGAAATTACTGTTTGTGCATTTACAATATTCATTGATTTTTGCCATTGAAAAACATCATGTTATTCATATACCAGAAATGTTTGAAGTTACTGACTGAATGAAAGGAGCTGGCATCTCACTCTCTTTGAATCTTGTTTATCATGCTAAGAGGAGCAGGAAAAAGCAAAAAATTTCAGAATTGCACCTTGCAATGCGGAGAAATTACTGTTTGTGCATTTACAATATTCATTGATTTTTGCCATTGAAAAACGTAAAGAAATGATTGAAGCTACTGACTGAATGAAAGGAGCTGGCATCTCACTCTCTTTGAATCTTCTTTATCATGCTAAGAGGAGCAGGAAAAAGCAAAAAATTTCAGAATTGCACCTTGCAATGCGGAGAAATTACTGTTTGGGCATTTACAATATTCATTGATTTTTGCCATTGAAAAACATCATGTTATTCATATACCAGAAATGATTGAAGCTACTGACTGAATGAAAGGAGCTGGCATCTCACTCTCTTTGAATCTTCTTTATCATGCTAAGAGGAGCAGGAAAAAGTAAAAAATTTCAGAATTGCACCTTGCAATGCGGAGAAATTACTGTTTGTGCATTTATAATATTCAATGATTTTTGCCATTGAAAAACGTCCAGAAATGATTGAAGCTACTGACTGAACGAAAGGAGCTGGCATCTCACTCTCTTTGAATCTTCTTTATCATGCTAAGAGGAGCAGGAAAAAGCAAAAAATTTCAGAATTGCACCTTGCAATGCGGAGAAATTACTGTTTGTGCATTTACAATATTCATTGATTTTTGCCATTGAAAAACATCATGTTATTCATATACCAGAAATGTTTGAAGCTACTGACTGAATGAAAGGAGCTGGCATCTCACTCTCTTTGAATCTTCTTTATCATGCTAAGAGGAGCAGGAAAAAGCAAAAAATTTCAGAATTGCACCTTGCAATGCGGAGAAATTACTGTTTGTGCATTTACAATATTCATTGATTTTTGCCATTGAAAAACGTCCAGAAATGATTGAAGCTACTGACTGAATGAAAGGAGCTGGCATCTCACTCTCTTTGAATCTTGTTTATCATGCTAAGAGGAGCAGGAAAAAGCAAAAAATTTCAGAATTGCACCTTGCAATGCGGAGAAATTACTGTTTGTGCATTTACAATATTCATTGATTTTTGCCATTGAAAAACGTCCAGAAATGATTGAAGCTACTGACTGAATGAAAGGAGCTGGCATCTCACTCTCTTTGAATCTTCTTTATCATGCTAAGAGGAGCAGGAAAAATCAAAAAATTTCAGAATTGCACCTTGCAATGCGGAGAAATTACTGTTTGTGCATTTACAATATTCATTGATTTTTGCCATTGAAAAACATCATGTTATTCATATACCAGAAATGATTGAAGCTACTGACTGAATGAAAGGAGCTGGCATCTCACTCTCTTTGAATCTTCTTTATCATGCTAAGAGGAGCAGGAAAAAGCAAAAAAATTCAGAATTGCACCTTGCAATGTGGAGAAATTACTGTTTGTGCATTTACAATATTCATTAATTTTTGCCATTGAAAAACGTCCAGAAATGATTGAAGCTACTGACTGAATGAAAGGAGCTGGCATCTCACTCTCTTTGAATCTTCTTTATCATGCTAAGAGGAGCAGGAAAAAGCAAAAAATTTCAGAATTGCACCTTGCAATGCGGAGAAATTACTGTTTGTGCATTTACAATATTCATTGATTTTTGCCATTGAAAAACATCATGTTATTCATATACCAGAAATGTTTGAAGCTACTGACTGAATGAAAGGAGCTGGCATCTCACTCTCTTTGAATCTTCTTTATCATGCTAAGAGGAGCAGGAAAAAGCAAAAAATTTCAGAATTGCACCTTGCAATGCAGAGAAATTACTGTTTGTGCATTTACAATATTCATTGATTTTTGTCATTGAAAAACGTCCAGAAATGATTGAAGCTACTGACTGAATGAAAGGAGCTGGCATCTCACTCTCTTTGAATCTTCTTTATCATGCTAAGAGGAGCAGGAAAAAGCAAAAAATTTCAGAATTGCACCTTGCAATGCGGAGAAATTACTGTTTGTGCATTTACAATATTCATTGATTTTTGCCATTGAAAAACATCATGTTATTCATATACCAGAAATGTTTGAAGTTACTGACTGAATGAAAGGAGCTGGCATCTCACTCTCTTTGAATCTTGTTTATCATGCTAAGAGGAGCAGGAAAAAGCAAAAAATTTCAGAATTGCACCTTGCAATGCGGAGAAATTACTGTTTGTGCATTTACAATATTCATTGATTTTTGCCATTGAAAAACGTAAAGAAATGATTGAAGCTACTGACTGAATGAAAGGAGCTGGCATCTCACTCTCTTTGAATCTTCTTTATCATGCTAAGAGGAGCAGGAAAAAGCAAAAAATTTCAGAATTGCACCTTGCAATGCGGAGAAATTACTGTTTGGGCATTTACAATATTCATTGATTTTTGCCATTGAAAAACATCATGTTATTCATATACCAGAAATGATTGAAGCTACTGACTGAATGAAAGGAGCTGGCATCTCACTCTCTTTGAATCTTCTTTATCATGCTAAGAGGAGCAGGAAAAAGTAAAAAATTTCAGAATTGCACCTTGCAATGCGGAGAAATTACTGTTTGTGCATTTATAATATTCAATGATTTTTGCCATTGAAAAACGTCCAGAAATGATTGAAGCTACTGACTGAACGAAAGGAGCTGGCATCTCACTCTCTTTGAATCTTCTTTATCATGCTAAGAGGAGCAGGAAAAAGCAAAAAATTTCAGAATTGCACCTTGCAATGCGGAGAAATTACTGTTTGTGCATTTACAATATTCATTGATTTTTGCCATTGAAAAACATCATGTTATTCATATACCAGAAATGTTTGAAGCTACTGACTGAATGAAAGGAGCTGGCATCTCACTCTCTTTGAATCTTCTTTATCATGCTAAGAGGAGCAGGAAAAAGCAAAAAATTTCAGAATTGCACCTTGCAATGCGGAGAAATTACTGTTTGTGCATTTACAATATTCATTGATTTTTGCCATTGAAAAACGTCCAGAAATGATTGAAGCTACTGACTGAATGAAAGGAGCTGGCATCTCACTCTCTTTGAATCTTGTTTATCATGCTAAGAGGAGCAGGAAAAAGCAAAAAATTTCAGAATTGCACCTTGCAATGCGGAGAAATTACTGTTTGTGCATTTACAATATTCATTGATTTTTGCCATTGAAAAACATCATGTTATTCATATACCAGAAATGTTTGAAGCTACTGACTGAATGAAAGGGGCTGGCATCTCACTCTCTTTGAATCTTCTTTATCATGCTAAGAGGAGCAGGAAAAAGCAAAAAATTTCAGAATTGCACCTTGCAATGCGGATAAATTACTGTTTGTGCATTTACAATATTCATTGATTTTTGCCATTGAAAAACATCATGTTATTCATATACCAGAAATGATTGAAGCTACTGACTGAATGAAAGGAGCTGACATCTCACTCTCTTTGAATCTTCTTTATCATGCTAAGAGGAGCAGGAAAAAGCAAAAAAATTCAGAATTGCACCTTGCAATGTGGAGAAATTACTGTTTGTGCATTTACAATATTCATTAATTTTTGCCATTGAAAAACGTCCAGAAATGATTGAAGCTACTGACTGAATGAAAGGAGCTGGCATCTCACTCTCTTTGAATCTTCTTTATCATGCTGAGGAGCAGGAAAAAGCAAAAAATTTCAGAATTGCACCTTGCAATGCGGAGAAATTACTGTTTGTGCATTTACAAAATTCATTGATTTTTGCCATTGAAAAACATCATGTTATTCATATACCAGAAATGATTGAAGCTACTGACTGAATGAAAGGAGCTGGCATCTCACTCTCTTTGAATCTTCTTTATCATGCTAAGAGGAGCAGGAAAAAGCAAAAAATTTCAGAATTGCACCTTGCAATGCGGAGAAATTACTGTTTGTGCATTTACAATATTCATTGATTTTTGCCATTGAAAAACGTCCAGAAATGATTGAAGCTACTGACTGAATGAAAGGGGCTGGCATCTCACTCTCTTTGAATCTTCTTTATCATGCTAAGAGGAGCAGGAAAAAGCAAAAAATTTCAGAATTGCACCTTGCAATGCGGAGAAATTACTGTTTGTTCATTTACAATATTCATTGATTTTTGCCATGGAAAAACATCATGTTATTCATATACCAGAAATGTTTGAAGCTACTGACTGAATGAAAGGAGCTGGCATCTCACTCTCTTTGAATCTTTTTTATCATGCTAAGAGGAGCAGGAAAAAGCAAAAAATTTCAGAATTGCACCTTGCAATGCGGATAAATTACTGTTTGTGCATTTACAATATTCATTGATTTTTGCCATTGAAAAACATCATGTTATTCATATACCAGAAATGATTGAAGCTACTGACTGAATGAAAGGAGCTGGCATCTCACTCTCTTTGAATCTTCTTTATCATGCTAAGAGGAGCAGGAAAAAGCAAAAAAATTCAGAATTGCACCTTGCAATGTGGAGAAATTACTGTTTGTGCATTTACAATATTCATTAATTTTTGCCATTGAAAAACGTCCAGAAATGATTGAAGCTACTGACTGAATGAAAGGAGCTGGCATCTCACTCTCTTTGAATCTTCTTTATCATGCTGAGGAGCAGGAAAAAGCAAAAAATTTCAGAATTGCACCTTGCAATGCGGAGAAATTACTGTTTGTGCATTTACAAAATTCATTGATTTTTGCCATTGAAAAACATCATGTTATTCATATACCAGAAATGATTGAAGCTACTGACTGAATGAAAGGAGCTGGCATCTCACTCTCTTTGAATCTTCTTTATCATGCTAAGAGGAGCAGGAAAAAGCAAAAAATTTCAGAATTGCACCTTGCAATGCGGAGAAATTACTGTTTGTGCATTTACAATATTCATTGATTTTTGCCATTGAAAAACGTCCAGAAATGATTGAAGCTACTGACTGAATGAAAGGGGCTGGCATCTCACTCTCTTTGAATCTTCTTTATCATGCTAAGAGGAGCAGGAAAAAGCAAAAAATTTCAGAATTGCACCTTGCAATGCGGAGAAATTACTGTTTGTTCATTTACAATATTCATTGATTTTTGCCATGGAAAAACATCATGTTATTCATATACCAGAAATGTTTGAAGCTACTGACTGAATGAAAGGAGCTGGCATCTCACTCTCTTTGAATCTTTTTTATCATGCTAAGAGGAGCAGGAAAAAGCAAAAAATTTCAGAATTGCACCTTGCAATGCGGATAAATTACTGTTTGTGCATTTACAATATTCATTGATTTTTGCCATTGAAAAACATCATGTTATTCATATACCAGAAATGATTGAAGCTACTGACTGAATGAAAGGAGCTGGCATCTCACTCTCTTTGAATCTTCTTTATCATGCTAAGAGGAGCAGGAAAAAGCAAAAAATTTCAGAATTGCACCTTGCAATGCGGAGAAATTACTGTTTGTGCATTTACAATATTCATTGATTTTTGCCATTGAAAAACATCATGTTATTCATATACCAGAAATGTTTGAAGCTACTGACTGAATGAAAGGAGCTGGCATCTCACTCTCTTTGAATCTTCTTTATCATGCTAAGAGGAGCAGGAAAAAGCAAAAAATTTCAGAATTGCACCTTGCAATGCAGAGAAATTACTGTTTGTGCATTTACAATATTCATTGATTTTTGTCATTGAAAAACGTCCAGAAATGATTGAAGCTACTGACTGAATGAAAGGAGCTGGCATCTCACTCTCTTTGAATCTTCTTTATCATGCTAAGAGGAGCAGGAAAAAGCAAAAAATTTCAGAATTGCACCTTGCAATGCGGAGAAATTACTGTTTGTTCATTTACAATATTCATTGATTTTTGCCATGGAAAAACATCATGTTATTCATATACCAGAAATGTTTGAAGCTACTGACTGAATGAAAGGAGCTGGCATCTCACTCTCTTTGAATCTTTTTTATCATGCTAAGAGGAGCAGGAAAAAGCAAAAAATTTCAGAATTGCACCTTGCAATGCGGATAAATTACTGTTTGTGCATTTACAATATTCATTGATTTTTGCCATTGAAAAACATCATGTTATTCATATACCAGAAATGATTGAAGCTACTGACTGAATGAAAGGAGCTGGCATCTCACTCTCTTTGAATCTTCTTTATCATGCTAAGAGGAGCAGGAAAAAGCAAAAAAATTCAGAATTGCACCTTGCAATGTGGAGAAATTACTGTTTGTGCATTTACAATATTCATTAATTTTTGCCATTGAAAAACGTCCAGAAATGATTGAAGCTACTGACTGAATGAAAGGAGCTGGCATCTCACTCTCTTTGAATCTTCTTTATCATGCTGAGGAGCAGGAAAAAGCAAAAAATTTCAGAATTGCACCTTGCAATGCGGAGAAATTACTGTTTGTGCATTTACAAAATTCATTGATTTTTGCCATTGAAAAACATCATGTTATTCATATACCAGAAATGATTGAAGCTACTGACTGAATGAAAGGAGCTGGCATCTCACTCTCTTTGAATCTTCTTTATCATGCTAAGAGGAGCAGGAAAAAGCAAAAAATTTCAGAATTGCACCTTGCAATGCGGAGAAATTACTGTTTGTGCATTTACAATATTCATTGATTTTTGCCATTGAAAAACGTCCAGAAATGATTGAAGCTACTGACTGAATGAAAGGGGCTGGCATCTCACTCTCTTTGAATCTTCTTTATCATGCTAAGAGGAGCAGGAAAAAGCAAAAAATTTCAGAATTGCACCTTGCAATGCGGAGAAATTACTGTTTGTTCATTTACAATATTCATTGATTTTTGCCATGGAAAAACATCATGTTATTCATATACCAGAAATGTTTGAAGCTACTGACTGAATGAAAGGAGCTGGCATCTCACTCTCTTTGAATCTTTTTTATCATGCTAAGAGGAGCAGGAAAAAGCAAAAAATTTCAGAATTGCACCTTGCAATGCGGATAAATTACTGTTTGTGCATTTACAATATTCATTGATTTTTGCCATTGAAAAACATCATGTTATTCATATACCAGAAATGATTGAAGCTACTGACTGAATGAAAGGAGCTGGCATCTCACTCTCTTTGAATCTTCTTTATCATGCTAAGAGGAGCAGGAAAAAGCAAAAAATTTCAGAATTGCACCTTGCAATGCGGAGAAATTACTGTTTGTGCATTTACAATATTCATTGATTTTTGCCATTGAAAAACATCATGTTATTCATATACCAGAAATGTTTGAAGCTACTGACTGAATGAAAGGAGCTGGCATCTCACTCTCTTTGAATCTTCTTTATCATGCTAAGAGGAGCAGGAAAAAGCAAAAAATTTCAGAATTGCACCTTGCAATGCAGAGAAATTACTGTTTGTGCATTTACAATATTCATTGATTTTTGTCATTGAAAAACGTCCAGAAATGATTGAAGCTACTGACTGAATGAAAGGAGCTGGCATCTCACTCTCTTTGAATCTTCTTTATCATGCTAAGAGGAGCAGGAAAAAGCAAAAAATTTCAGAATTGCACCTTGCAATGCGGAGAAATTACTGTTTGTGCATTTACAATATTCATTGATTTTTGCCATTGAAAAACATCATGTTATTCATATACCAGAAATGTTTGAAGTTACTGACTGAATGAAAGGAGCTGGCATCTCACTCTCTTTGAATCTTGTTTATCATGCTAAGAGGAGCAGGAAAAAGCAAAAAATTTCAGAATTGCACCTTGCAATGCGGAGAAATTACTGTTTGTGCATTTACAATATTCATTGATTTTTGCCATTGAAAAACGTAAAGAAATGATTGAAGCTACTGACTGAATGAAAGGAGCTGGCATCTCACTCTCTTTGAATCTTCTTTATCATGCTAAGAGGAGCAGGAAAAAGCAAAAAATTTCAGAATTGCACCTTGCAATGCGGAGAAATTACTGTTTGGGCATTTACAATATTCATTGATTTTTGCCATTGAAAAACATCATGTTATTCATATACCAGAAATGATTGAAGCTACTGACTGAATGAAAGGAGCTGGCATCTCACTCTCTTTGAATCTTCTTTATCATGCTAAGAGGAGCAGGAAAAAGTAAAAAATTTCAGAATTGCACCTTGCAATGCGGAGAAATTACTGTTTGTGCATTTATAATATTCAATGATTTTTGCCATTGAAAAACGTCCAGAAATGATTGAAGCTACTGACTGAACGAAAGGAGCTGGCATCTCACTCTCTTTGAATCTTCCTTATCATGCTAAGAGGAGCAGGAAAAAGCAAAAAATTTCAGAATTGCACCTTGCAATGCGGAGAAATTACTGTTTGTGCATTTACAATATTCATTGATTTTTGCCATTGAAAAACATCATGTTATTCATATACCAGAAATGTTTAAAGCTACTGACTGAATGAAAGGAGCTGGCATCTCACTCTCTTTGAATCTTCTTTATCATGCTAAGAGGAGCAGGAAAAAGCAAAAAATTTCAGAATTGCACCTTGCAATGCGGAGAAATTACTGTTTGTGCATTTACAATATTCATTGATTTTTGCCATTGAAAAACGTCCAGAAATGATTGAAGCTACTGACTGAATGAAAGGAGCTGGCATCTCACTCTCTTTGAATCTTGTTTATCATGCTAAGAGGAGCAGGAAAAAGCAAAAAATTTCAGAATTGCACCTTGCAATGCGGAGAAATTACTGTTTGTGCATTTACAATATTCATTGATTTTTGCCATTGAAAAACATCATGTTATTCATATACCAGAAATGTTTGAAGCTACTGACTGAATGAAAGGGGCTGGCATCTCACTCTCTTTGAATCTTCTTTATCATGCTAAGAGGAGCAGGAAAAAGCAAAAAATTTCAGAATTGCACCTTGCAATGCGGATAAATTACTGTTTGTGCATTTACAATATTCATTGATTTTTGCCATTGAAAAACATCATGTTATTCATATACCAGAAATGATTGAAGCTACTGACTGAATGAAAGGAGCTGGCATCTCACTCTCTTTGAATCTTCTTTATCATGCTAAGAGGAGCAGGAAAAAGCAAAAAAATTCAGAATTGCACCTTGCAATGTGGAGAAATTACTGTTTGTGCATTTACAATATTCATTAATTTTTGCCATTGAAAAACGTCCAGAAATGATTGAAGCTACTGACTGAATGAAAGGAGCTGGCATCTCACTCTCTTTGAATCTTCTTTATCATGCTGAGGAGTAGGAAAAAGCAAAAAATTTCAGAATTGCACCTTGCAATGCGGAGAAATTACTGTTTGTGCATTTACAAAATTCATTGATTTTTGCCATTGAAAAACATCATGTTATTCATATACCAGAAATGATTGAAGCTACTGACTGAATGAAAGGAGCTGGCATCTCACTCTCTTTGAATCTTCTTTATCATGCTAAGAGGAGCAGGAAAAAGCAAAAAATTTCAGAATTGCACCTTGCAATGCGGAGAAATTACTGTTTGTGCATTTACAATATTCATTGATTTTTGCCATTGAAAAACGTCCAGAAATGATTGAAGCTACTGACTGAATGAAAGGGGCTGGCATCTCACTCTCTTTGAATCTTCTTTATCATGCTAAGAGGAGCAGGAAAAAGCAAAAAATTTCAGAATTGCACCTTGCAATGCGGAGAAATTACTGTTTGTTCATTTACAATATTCATTGATTTTTGCCATGGAAAAACATCATGTTATTCATATACCAGAAATGTTTGAAGCTACTGACTGAATGAAAGGAGCTGGCATCTCACTCTCTTTGAATCTTTTTTATCATGCTAAGAGGAGCAGGAAAAAGCAAAAAATTTCAGAATTGCACCTTGCAATGCGGATAAATTACTGTTTGTGCATTTACAATATTCATTGATTTTTGCCATTGAAAAACATCATGTTATTCATATACCAGAAATGATTGAAGCTACTGACTGAATGAAAGGAGCTGGCATCTCACTCTCTTTGAATCTTCTTTATCATGCTAAGAGGAGCAGGAAAAAGCAAAAAATTTCAGAATTGCACCTTGCAATGCGGAGAAATTACTGTTTGTGCATTTACAATATTCATTGATTTTTGCCATTGAAAAACATCATGTTATTCATATACCAGAAACGATTGAAGCTACTGACTGAATGAAAGGAGCTGGCATCTCACTCTCTTTGAATCTTCTTTATCATGCTAAGAGGAGCAGGAAAAAGCAAAAAATTTCTGAATTGCACCTTGCAATGCGGAGAAATTACTGTTTGTGCATTTACAATATTCATTGATTTTTGCCATTGAAAAACGTCCAGAAATGATTGAAGCTACTGACTGAATGAAAGGAGCTGGCATCTCACTCTCTTTGAATCTTGTTTATCATGCTAAGAGGAGCAGGAAAAAGCAAAAAATTTCATAATTGCACCTTGCAATGCAGAGAAATTACTGTTTGTGCATTTACAATATTCATTGATTTTTGCCATTGAAAAACGTCCAGAAATGATTGAAGCTACTGACTGAATGAAAGGAGCTGGCATCTCACTCTCTTTGAATCTTCTTTATCATGCTAAGAGGAGCAGGAAAAAGCAAAAAATTTCAGAATTGCACCTTGCAATGCGGAGAAATTACTGTTTGTGCATTTACAATATTCATTGATTTTTGCCATTGAAAAACATCATGTTATTCATATACCAGAAATGATTGAAGCTACTGACTGAATGAAAGGAGCTGGCATCTCACTATCTTTGAATCTTCTTTATCATGCTAAGAGGAGCAGGAAAAAGCAAAAAATTTCAGAATTGCACCTTGCAATGCGGAGAAATTACTGTTTGTGCATTTACAATATTCATTGATTTTTGCCATTGAAAAACGTCCAGAAATGATTGAAGCTACTGACTGAATGAAAGGATCTGGCATCTCACTCTCTTTGAATCTTCTTTATCATGCTAAGAGGAGCAGGAAAAAGCAAAAAATTTCAGAATTGCACCTTGCAATGCGGAGAAATTACTGTTTGTGCATTTACAATATTCATTGATTTTTGCCATTGAAAAACGTCCAGAAATGATTGAAGCTACTGACTGAATGAAAGGAGCTGGCATCTCACTCTCTTTGAATCTTCTTTATCATGCTAAGAGGAGCAGGAAAAATCAAAAAATTTCAGAATTGCACCTTGCAATGTGGAGAAATTACTGTTTGTGCATTTACAATATTCATTGATTTTTGCCATTGAAAAACATGATGTTATTCATATACCAGAAATGTTTGAAGCTACTGACTGAATGAAAGGAGCTGGCATCTCACTCTCTTTGAATCTTCTTTATCATACTAAGAGGAGCAGGAAAAAGCAAAAAATTTCAGAATTGCACCTTGCAATGCGGATAAATTACTGTTTGTGCATTTACAATATTCATTGATTTCTGCCATTGAAAAACATCATGTTATTCATATACCAGAAATTATTGAAGCTACTGACTGAATGAAAGGAGCTTTCATCTCACTCTCTTTGAATCTTCTTTATCATGCTAAGAGGAGCAGGAAAAAGCAAAAAATTTCAGAATTGCACCTTGCAATGCGGAGAAATTACTGTTTGTGCATTTACAATATTCATTGATTTTTGCCATTGAAAAACATCATGTTATTCATATACCAGAAATGATTGAAGCTACTGACTGAATGAAAGTAGCTGGCATCTCACTCTCTTTGAATCGTCTTTATCATAATAAGAGGAGCAGGAAAAAGCAAAAAATTTCAGAATTGCACCTTGCAATGCGGAGAAATTACTGTTTGTGCATTTACAATATTCATTGATTTTTGCAATTGAAAAACGTCCAGAAATGATTGAAGCTACTGACTGAATGAAAGGAGCTGGCATCTCACTCTCTTTGAATCTTCTTTATCATGCTAAGAGGAGCAGGAAAAAGCAAAAAATTTCAGAATTGCACCTTGCAATGCGGAGAAATTACTGTTTGTGCATTTACAATATTCATTGATTTTTGCCATTGAAAAACATCATGTTATTCATATACCAGAAATGTTTGAAGCTACTGACTGAATGAAAGGAGCTGGCATCTCACTCTCTTTGAATCTTCTTTATCATGCTAAGAGGAGCAGGAAAAAGCAAAAAATTTCAGAATTGCACCTTGCAATGCGGAAAAATTACTGTTTGTGCATTTACAATATTCATTGATTTTTGCCATTGAAAAACGTCCAGAAATGATTGAAGCTACTGACTGAATGAAAGGAGCTGGCATCTCACTCTCTTTGAATCATGTTTATCATGCTAAGAGGAGCAGGAAAAAGCAAAAAATTTCAGAATTGCACCTTGCAATGCGGAGAAATTACTGTTTGTGCATTTACAATATTCATTGATTTTTGCCATTGAAAAACGTCCAGAAATGATTGAAGCTACTGACTGAATGAAAGGAGCTGGCATCTCACTCTCTTTGAATCTTCTTTATCATGCTAAGAGGAGCAGGAAAAAGCAAAAAATTTCAGAATTGCACCTTGCAATGCGGAGAAATTACTGTTTGTGCATTTACAATATTCATTGATTTTTGCCATTGAAAAACATCATGTTATTCATATACCAGAAATGATTGAAGCTACTGACTGAATGAAAGGAGCTGGCATCTCACTCTCTTTGAATCTTCTTTATCATGCTAAGAGGAGCAGGAAAAAGTAAAAAATTTCAGAATTGCACCTTGCAATGCGGAGAAATTACTGTTTGTGCATTTATAATATTCAATGATTTTTGCCATTGAAAAACGTCCAGAAATGATTGAAGCTACTGACTGAACGAAAGGAGCTGGCATCTCACTCTCTTTGAATCTTCTTTATCATGCTAAGAGGAGCAGGAAAAAGAAAAAAATTTCAGAATTGCACCTTGCAATGCGGAGAAATTACTGTTTGTGCATTTACAATATTCATTGATTTTTGCCATTGAAAAACATCATGTTATTCATATACCAGAAATGTTTGAAGCTACTGACTGAATGAAAGGAGCTGGCATCTCACTCTCTTTGAATCTTCTTTATCATGCTAAGAGGAGCAGGAAAAAGCAAAAAATTTCAGAATTGCACCTTGCAATGCGGAGAAATTACTGTTTGTGCATTTACAATATTCATTGATTTTTGCCATTGAAAAACGTCCAGAAATGATTGAAGCTACTGACTGAATGAAAGGAGCTGGCATCTCACTCTCTTTGAATCTTCTTTATCATGCTAAGAGGAGCAGGAAAAAGCAAAAAATTTCAGAATTGCACCTTGCAATGCGGAGAAATTACTGTTTGTGCATTTACAATATTCATTGATTTTTGCCATTGAAAAACATCATGTTATTCATATACCAGAAATGATTGAAGCTACTGACTGAATGAAAGGAGCTGGCATCTCACTCTCTTTGAATCTTCTTTATCATGCTAAGAGGAGCAGGAAAAAGTAAAAAATTTCAGAATTGCACCTTGCAATGCGGAGAAATTACTGTTTGTGCATTTATATTATTCAATGATTTTTGCCATTGAAAAACGTCCAGAAATGATTGAAGCTACTGACTGAACGAAAGGAGCTGGCATCACACTCTCTTTGAATCTTCTTTATCATGCTAAGAGGAGCAGGAAAAAGCAAAAAATTTCAGAATTGCACCTTGCAATGCGGAGAAATTACTGTTTGTGCATTTACAATATTCATTGATTTTTGCCATTGAAAAACGTCCAGAAATGATTGAAGCTACTGACTGAATGAAAGGAGCTGGCATCTCACTCTCTTTGAATCTTCTTTATCATGCTAAGAGGAGCAGGAAAAAGCAAAAAATTTCAGAATTGCACCTTGCAATGCGGAGAAATTACTGTTTGTGCATTTACAATATTCATTGATTTTTGCCATTGAAAAACATCATGTTACTCATATACCAGAAATGTTTGAAGCTACTGACTGAATGAAAGGAGCTGGCATCTCACTCTCTTTGAATCTTCTTTATCATGCTAAGAGGAGCAGGAAAAAGCAAAAAATTTCAGAATTGCACCTTGCAATGTGGAGAAATTACTGTTTGTGCATTTACAATATTCATTGATTTTTGCCATTGAAAAACATCATGTTATTCATATACCAGAAATGTTTGAAGCTACTGACTGAATGAAAGGAGCTGGCATCTCACTCTCTTTGAATCTTCTTTATCATGCTAAGAGGAGCAGGAAAAAGCAAAAAATTTCAGACTTGCACCTTGCAATGCGGAGAAATTACTGTTTGTGCATTTACAATATTCATTGATTTTTCCAATTGAAAAACATCATGTTATTCATATACCAGAAATGTTTGAAGCTACTGACTGAATGAAAGGAGCTGGCATCTCACTCTCTTTGAATCTTCTTTATCATGCTAAGAGGAGCAGGAAAAAGCAAAAAATTTCAGAATTGCACCTTGCAATGCGGAGAAATTACTGTTTGTGCATTTACAATATTCATTGATTTTTGCCATTGAAAAACGTCCAGAAATGATTGAAGCTACTGACTGAATGAAAGGAGCTGGCATCTCACTCTCTTTGAATCTTCTTTATCATGCTAAGAGGAGCAGGAAAAAGCAAAAAATTTCAGAATTGCACCTTGCAATGCGGAGAAATTACTGTTTGTGCATTTACAATATTCATTGATTTTTGCCATTGAAAAACGTCCAGAAATGATTGAAGCTACTGACTGAATGAAAGGAGCTGGCATCTCACTCTCTTTGAATCTTCTTTATCATGCTAAGAGGAGCAGGAAAAAGCAAAAAATTTCAGAATTGCAGCTTGCAATGCGGAGAAATTACTGTTCGTGCATTTACAATATTCATTGATTTTTGCCATTGAAAAACATGTTATTCATATACCAGAAATGTTTGAAGCTACTGACTGAATGAAAGGAGCTGGCACCTCACTCTCTTTGAATCTTCTTTATCATGCTAAGAGGAGCGGGAAAAAGCAAAAAATTTCAGAATTGCACCTTGCAATGCGGAGAAATTACTGTTTGTGCATTTACAATATTCATTGATTTTTGCCATTGAAAAACGTCCAGAAATGATTGAAGGTACTGACTGAATGAAAGGAGCTGGCATCTCACTCTCTTTGAATCTTCTTTATCATGCTAAGAGGAGCAGGAAAAAGCAAAAAATTTCAGAATTGCACCTTGCAATGCGGAGAAATTACTGTTTGTGCATTTACAATATTCATTGATTTTTGCCATTGAAAAACGTCCAGAAATGATTGAAGCTACTGACTGAATGAAAGGAGCTGGCATCTCACTCTCTTTGAATCTTCTTTATCATGCTAAGAGGAGCAGGAAAAAGCAAAAAATTTCAGAATTGCACCTTGCAATGCGGCGAAATTACAGTTTGTGCATTTACAATATTCATTGATTTTTGCCATTGAAAAACATCCAGAAATGATTGAAGCTACTGACTGAATGAAAGGAGCTGGCATCTCACTCTCTTTGAATCTTCTTTATCATGCTAAGAGGAGCAGGAAAAAGCAAAAAATTTCAGAATTGCACCTTGCAATGCGGAGAAATTACTGTTTGTGCATTTACAATATTCATTGATTTTTGCCATTGAAAAACATCATGTTATTCATATACCAGAAATGTTTGAAGCTACTGACTGAATGAAAGGAGCTGGCATCTCACTCTCTTTGAATCTTCTTTATCATGCTAAGAGGAGCAGGAAAAAGCAAAAAATTTCAGAATTGCACCTTGCAATGTGGAGAAATTACTGTTTGTGCATTTACAATATTCATTGATTTTTACCATTGAAAAACGTCCAGAAATGATTGAAGCTACTGACTGAATGAAAGTAGCTGGCATCTCACTCTCTTTGAATCTTCTTTATCATGCTAAGAGGAGCAGGAATAAGCAAAAAATTTCAGACATGCACCTTGCAATGCGGAGAAATTACTGTTTGTGCATTTACAATATTCATTGATTTTTGCCATTGAAAAACATCATGTTATTCATATACCAGAAATGTTTGAAGCTACTGACTGAATGAAAGGAGCTGGCATCTCACTCTCTTTGAATCTTCTTTATCATGCTAAGAGGAGCAGGAAAAAGCAAAAAATTTCAGAATTGCACTTTGCAATGCGGAGAAATTACTGTTTGTGCATTTACAATATTCATTGATTTTTGCCATTGAAAAACATCATGTTATTCATATACCAGAAATGTTTGAAGCTACTGACTGAATGAAAGGAGCTGGCATCTCACTCTCTTTGAATCTTCTTTATCATGCTAAGAGGAGCAGGAAAAAGCAAAAAATTTCAGAATTGCACCTTGCAATGTGGAGAAATTACTGTTTGTGCATTTACAATATTCATTGATTTTTACCATTGAAAAACGTCCAGAAATGATTGAAGCTACTGACTGAATGAAAGTAGCTGGCATCTCACTCTCTTTGAATCTTCTTTATCATGCTAAGAGGAGCAGGAAAAAGCAAAAAATTTCAGACGCACCTTGCAATGCGGAGAAATTACTGTTTGTGCATTTACAATATTCATTGATTTTTGCCATTGAAAAACATCATGTTATTCATATACCAGAAATGTTTGAAGCTACTGACTGAATGAAAGGAGCTGGCATCTCACTCTCTTTGAATCTTCTTTATCATGCTAAGAGGAGCAGGAAAAAGCAAAAAATTTCAGAATTGCACCTTGCAATGCGGAGAAATTACTGTTTGTGCATTTACAATATTCATTGATTTTTGCCATTGAAAAACGTCCAGAAATGATTGAAGCTACTGACTGAATGAAAGGAGCTGGCATCTCACTCTCTTTGAATCTTCTTTATCATGCTAAGAGGAGCAGGAAAAAGCAAAAAATTTCAGAATTGCACCTTGCAATGCGGAGAAATTACTGTTTGTGCATTTACAATATTCATTGATTTTTGCCATTGAAAAACATCATGTTATTCATATACCAGAAATGTTTGAAGCTACTGACTGAATGAAAGGAGCTGGCATCTCACTCTCTTTGAATCTTCTTTATCATGCTAAGAGGAGCAGGAAAAAGCAAAAAATTTCAGAATTGCACCTTGCAATGCGGAGAAATTACTGTTTGTGCATTTATAATATTCAATGATTTTTGCCATTGAAAAACGTCCAGAAATGATTGAAGCTACTGACTGAACGAAAGGAGCTGGCATCTCACTCTCTTTGAATCTTCTTTATCATGCTAAGAGGAGCAGGAAAAAGCAAAAAATTTCAGAATTGAACCTTGCAATGAGGAGAAATTACTGTTTGTGCATTTACAATATTCATTGATTTTTGCCATTGAAAAACATCATGTTATTCATATACCAGAAATGTTTGAAGCTACTGACTGAATGAAAGGAGCTGGCATCTCACTCTCTTTGAATCTTCTTTATCATGCTAAGAGGAGCAGGAAAAAGCAAAAAATTTCAGACTTGCACCTTGCAATGCGGAGAAATTACTGTTTGTGCATTTACAATATTCATTGATTTTTGCCATTGAAAAACATCATGTTATTCATATACCAGAAATGTTTGAAGCTACTGACTGAATGAAAGGAGCTGGCATCTCACTCTCTTTGAATCTTCTTTATCATGCTAAGAGGAGCAGGAAAAAGCAAAAAATTTCAGAATTGCACCTTGCAATGCGGAGAAATTACTGTTTGTGCATTTACAATATTCATTGATTTTTGCCATTGAAAAATGTCCAGAAATGATTGAAGCTACTGACTGAATGAAAGGAGCTGGCATCTCACTCTCTTTGAATCTTCTTTATCATGCTAAGAGGAGCAGGAAAAAGCAAAAAATTTCAGAATTGCACCTTGCAATGCGGAGAAATTACTGTTTGTGCATTTACAATATTCATTGATTTTTGCCATTGAAAAACATCCAGAAATGATTGAAGCTACTGACTGAATGAAAGGAGCTGGCATCTCACTCTCTTTGAATCTTCTTTATCATGCTAAGAGGAGCAGGAAAAAGCAAAAAATTTCAGAATTGCAGCTTGCAATGCGGAGAAATTACTGTTTGTGCATTTACAATATTCATTGATTTTTGCCATTGAAAAACATGTTATTCATATACCAGAAATGTTTGAAGCTACTGACTGAATGAAAGGAGCTGGCACCTCACTCTCTTTGAATCTTCTTTATCATGCTAAGAGGAGCGGGAAAAAGCAAAAAATTTCAGAATTGCACCTTGCAATGCGGAGAAATTACTGTTTGTGCATTTACAATATTCATTGATTTTTGCCATTGAAAAACGTCCAGAAATGATTGAAGGTACTGACTGAATGAAAGGAGCTGGCATCTCACTCTCTTTGAATCTTCTTTATCATGCTAAGAGGAGCAGGAAAAAGCAAAAAATTTCAGAATTGCACCTTGCAATGCGGAGAAATTACTGTTTGTGCATTTACAATATTCATTGATTTTTGCCATTGAAAAACGTCCAGAAATGATTGAAGCTACTGACTGAATGAAAGGAGCTGGCATCTCACTCTCTTTGAATCTTCTTTATCATGCTAAGAGGAGCAGGAAAAAGCAAAAAATTTCAGAATTGCACCTTGCAATGCGGCGAAATTACAGTTTGTGCATTTACAATATTCATTGATTTTTGCCATTGAAAAACATCCAGAAATGATTGAAGCTACTGACTGAATGAAAGGAGCTGGCATCTCACTCTTTTGAATCTTCTTTATCATGCTAAGAGGAGCAGGAAAAAGCAAAAAATTTCAGAATTGCACCTTGCAATGCGGAGAAATTACTGTTTGTGCATTTACAATATTCATTGATTTTTGCCATTGAAAAACATCATGTTATTCATATAC
This sequence comes from Phyllobates terribilis, assembly GCF_046119375.1. Lineage (NCBI taxonomy): Eukaryota > Metazoa > Chordata > Amphibia > Anura > Dendrobatidae > Phyllobates > Phyllobates terribilis. The sequence continues at coordinate 195,426 of NW_027364164.1, read as the reverse complement.
CAGAAATGTTTGAAGCTACTGACTGAATGAAAGGAGCTGGCATCTCACTCTCTTTGAATCTTCTTTATCATGCTAAGAGGAGCAGGAAAAAGCAAAAAATTTCAGAATTGCACCTTGCAATGTGGAGAAATTACTGTTTGTGCATTTACAATATTCATTGATTTTTGCAATTGAAAAACGTCCAGAAATGATTGAAGCTACTGACTGAATGAAAGTAGCTGGCATCTCACTCTCTTTGAATCTTCTTTATCATGCTAAGAGGAGCAGGAAAAAGCAAAAAATTTCAGACTTGCACCTTGCAATGCGGAGAAATTACTGTTTGTGCATTTACAATATTCATTGATTTTTGCCATTGAAAAACATCATGTTATTCATATACCAGAAATGTTTGAAGCTACTGACTGAATGAAAGGAGCTGGCATCTCACTCTCTTTGAATCTTCTTTATCATGCTAAGAGGAGCAGGAAAAAGCAAAAAATTTCAGAATTGCACTTTGCAATGCGGAGAAATTACTGTTTGTGCATTTACAATATTCATTGATTTTTGCCATTGAAAAACATCATGTTATTCATATACCAGAAATGTTTGAAGCTACTGACTGAATGAAAGGAGCTGGCATCTCACTCTCTTTGAATCTTCTTTATCATGCTAAGAGGAGCAGGAAAAAGCAAAAAATTTCAGAATTGCACCTTGCAATGTGGAGAAATTACTGTTTGTGCATTTACAATATTCATTGATTTTTACCATTGAAAAACGTCCAGAAATGATTGAAGCTACTGACTGAATGAAAGTAGCTGGCATCTCACTCTCTTTGAATCTTCTTTATCATGCTAAGAGGAGCAGGAAAAAGCAAAAAATTTCAGACTTGCACCTTGCAATGCGGAGAAATTACTGTTTGTGCATTTACAATATTCATTGATTTTTGCCATTGAAAAACATCATGTTATTCATATACCAGAAATGTTTGAAGCTACTGACTGAATGAAAGGAGCTGGCATCTCACTCTCTTTGAATCTTCTTTATCATGCTAAGAGGAGCAGGAAAAAGCAAAAAATTTCAGAATTGCACCTTGCAATGCGGAGAAATTACTGTTTGTGCATTTACAATATTCATTGATTTTTGCCATTGAAAAACGTCCAGAAATGATTGAAGCTACTGACTGAATGAAAGGAGCTGGCATCTCACTCTCTTTGAATCTTCTTTATCATGCTAAGAGGAGCAGGAAAAAGCAAAAAATTTCAGAATTGCACCTTGCAATGCGGAGAAATTACTGTTTGTGCATTTACAATATTCATTGATTTTTGCCATTGAAAAACATCATGTTATTCATATACCAGAAATGTTTGAAGCTACTGACTGAATAAAAGGAGCTGGCATCTCACTCTCTTTGAATCTTCTTTATCATGCTAAGAGGAGCAGGAAAAAGCAAAAAATTTCAGAATTGCACCTTGCAATGCAGAGAAATTACTGTTTGTGCATTTATAATATTCAATGATTTTTGCCATTGAAAAACGTCCAGAAATGATTGAAGCTACTGACTGAACGAAAGGAGCTGGCATCTCACTCTCTTTGAATCTTCTTTATCATGCTAAGAGGAGCAGGAAAAAGCAAAAAATTTCAGAATTGAACCTTGCAATGCGGAGAAATTACTGTTTGTGCATTTACAATATTCATTGATTTTTGCCATTGAAAAACATCATGTTATTCATATACCAGAAATGTTTGAAGCTACTGACTGAATGAAAGGAGCTGGCATCTCACTCTCTTTGAATCTTCTTTATCATGCTAGGATTAACAGGAAAAAGCAAAAAATTTCAGAATTGCACCTTGCAATGCGGAGAAATTACTGTTTGTGCATTTACAATATTCATTGATTTTTGCCATTGAAAAACGTCCAGAAATGATTGAAGCTACTGACTGAATGAAAGGAGCTGGCATCTCACTCTCTTTGAATCTTCTTTATCATGCTAAGAGAAGCAGGAAAAAGTAAAAAATTTCAGAATTGCACCTTGCAATGCGGAGAAATTACTGTTTGTGCATTTACAATATTCATTGATTTTTGCCATTGAAAAACGTCCAGAAATGATTGAAGCTACTGACTGAATGAAAGGAGCTGGCATCTCACTCTCTTTGAATCTTGTTTATCATGCTAAGAGGAGCAGGAAAAAGCAAAAAATTTCAGAATTGCACCTTGCAATGCGGAGAAATTACTGTTTGTGCATTTACAATATTCATTGATTTTTGCCATTGAAAAACGTCCAGAAATGATTGAAGCTACTGACTGAATGAAAGGAGCTGGCATCTCACTCTCTTTGAATCTTCTTTATCATGCTAAGAGGAGCAGGAAAAAGCAAAAAATTTCAGAATTGCACCTTGCAATGCGGAGAAATTACTGTTTGTGCATTTACAATATTCATTGATTTTTGCCTTTGAAAAACATCATGTTATTCATATACCAGAAATGATTGAAGCTACTGACTGAATGAAAGGAGCTGGCATCTCACTCTCTTTGAATCTTGTTTATCATGCTAAGAGGAGCAGGAAAAAGCAAAAAATTTCAGAATTGCACCTTGCAATGCGGAGAAATTACTGTTTGTGCATTTACAATATTCATTGATTTTTGCCATTGAAAAACGTCCAGAAATGATTGAAGCTACTGACTGAATGAAAGGAGCTGGCATCTCACTCTCTTTGAATCTTCTTTATCATGCTAAGAGGAGCAGGAAAAAGCAAAAAATTTCAGAATTGCACCTTGCAATGCGGAGAAATTACAGTTTGTGCATTTACAATATTCATTGATTTTTGCCATTGAAAAACGTCCAGAAATGATTGAAGCTACTGACTGAATGAAAGGAGCTGGCATCTCACTCTCTTTGAATCTTCTTTATCATGCTAAGAGGAGCAGGAAAAAGCAAAAAATTTCAGAATTGCACCTTGCAATGCGGAGAAATTACTGTTTGTGCATTTACAATATTCATTGATTTTTGCCATTGAAAAACATCATGTTATTCATATACCAGAAATGTTTGAAGCTACTGACTGAATGAAAGGAGCTGGCATCTCACTCTCTTTGAATCTTCTTTATCATGCTAAGAGGAGCAGGAAAAAGCAAAAAATTTCAGAATTGCACCTTGCAATGTGGAGAAATTACTGTTTGTGCATTTACAATATTCATTGATTTTTACCATTGAAAAACGTCCAGAAATGATTGAAGCTACTGACTGAATGAAAGTAGCTGGCATCTCACTCTCTTTGAATCTTCTTTATCATGCTAAGAGGAGCAGGAAAAAGCAAAAAATTTCAGACTTGCACCTTGCAATGCGGAGAAATTACTGTTTGTGCATTTACAATATTCATTGATTTTTGCCATTGAAAAACATCATGTTATTCATATACCAGAAATGTTTGAAGCTACTGACTGAATGAAAGGAGCTGGCATCTCACTCTCTTTGAATCTTCTTTATCATGCTAAGAGGAGCAGGAAAAAGCAAAAAATTTCAGAATTGCACTTTGCAATGCGGAGAAATTACTGTTTGTGCATTTACAATATTCATTGATTTTTGCCATTGAAAAACATCATGTTATTCATATACCAGAAATGTTTGAAGCTACTGACTGAATGAAAGGAGCTGGCATCTCACTCTCTTTGAATCTTCTTTATCATGCTAAGAGGAGCAGGAAAAAGCAAAAAATTTCAGAATTGCACCTTGCAATGTGGAGAAATTACTGTTTGTGCATTTACAATATTCATTGATTTTTACCATTGAAAAACGTCCAGAAATGATTGAAGCTACTGACTGAATGAAAGGAGCTGGCATCTCACTCTCTTTGAATCTTCTTTATCATGCTAAGAGGAGCAGGAAAAAGCAAAAAATTTCAGACTTGCACCTTGCAATGCGGAGAAATTACTGTTTGTGCATTTACAATATTCATTGATTTTTGCCATTGAAAAACATCATGTTATTCATATACCAGAAATGTTTGAAGCTACTGACTGAATGAAAGGAGCTGGCATCTCACTCTCTTTGAATCTTCTTTATCATGCTAAGAGGAGCAGGAAAAAGCAAAAAATTTCAGAATTGCACCTTGCAATGCGGAGAAATTACTGTTTGTGCATTTACAATATTCATTGATTTTTGCCATTGAAAAACGTCCAGAAATGATTGAAGCTACTGACTGAATGAAAGGAGCTGGCATCTCACTCTCTTTGAATCTTCTTTATCATGCTAAGAGGAGCAGGAAAAAGCAAAAAATTTCAGAATTGCACCTTGCAATGCGGAGAAATTACTGTTTGTGCATTTACAATATTCATTGATATTTGCCATTGAAAAACATCATGTTATTCATATACCAGAAATGTTTGAAGCTACTGACTGAATGAAAGGAGCTGGCATCTCACTCTCTTTGAATCTTCTTTATCATGCTAAGAGGAGCAGGAAAAAGCAAAAAATTTCAGAATTGCACCTTGCAATGCGGAGAAATTACTGTTTGTGCATTTACAATATTCATTGATTTTTGCCATTGAAAAACGTCCAGAAATGATTGAAGCTACTGACTGAATGAAAGTAGCTGGCATCTCACTCTCTTTGAATCTTCTTTATCATGCTAAGAGGAGCAGGAAAAAGCAAAAAATTTCAGACTTGCACCTTGCAATGCGGAGAAATTACTGTTTGTGCATTTACAATATTCATTGATTTTTGCCATTGAAAAACATCATGTTATTCATATACCAGAAATGTTTGAAGCTACTGACTGAATGAAAGGAGCTGGCATCTCACTCTCTTTGAATCTTCTTTATCATGCTAAGAGGAGCAGGAAAAAGCAAAAAATTTCAGAATTGCACCTTGCAATGCGGAGAAATTACTGTTTGTGCATTTACAATATTCATTGATTTTTGCCATTGAAAAACGTCCAGAAATGATTGAAGCTACTGACTGAATGAAAGGAGCTGGCATCTCACTCTCTTTGAATCTTCTTTATCATGCTAAGAGGAGCAGGAAAAAGCAAAAAATTTCAGAATTGCACCTTGCAATGCGGAGAAATTACTGTTTGTGCATTTACAATATTCATTGATATTTGCCATTGAAAAACATCATGTTATTCATATACCAGAAATGTTTGAAGCTACTGACTGAATGAAAGGAGCTGGCATCTCACTCTCTTTGAATCTTCTTTATCATGCTAAGAGGAGCAGGAAAAAGCAAAAAATTTCAGAATTGCACCTTGCAATGCGGAGAAATTACTGTTTGTGCATTTATAATATTCAATGATTTTTGCCATTGAAAAACGTCCAGAAATGATTGAAGCTACTGACTGAACGAAAGGAGCTGGCATCTCACTCTCTTTGAATCTTCTTTATCATGCTAAGAGGAGCAGGAAAAAGCAAAAAATTTCAGAATTGAACCTTGCAATGCGGAGAAATTACTGTTTGTGCATTTACAATATTCATTGATTTTTGCCATTGAAAAACATGTTATTCATATACCAGAAATGTTTGAAGCTACTGACTGAATGAAAGGAGCTGGCATCTCACTCTCTTTGAATCTTCTTTATCATGCTAGGATTAACAGGAAAAAGCAAAAAATTTCAGAATTGCACCTTGCAATGCGGAGAAATTACTGTTTGTGCATTTACAATATTCATTGATTTTTGCCATTGAAAAACGTCCAGAAATGATTGAAGCTACTGACTGAATGAAAGGAGCTGGCATCTCACTCTCTTAGAATCTTCTTTATCATGCTAAGAGAAGCAGGAAAAAGCAAAAAATTTCAGAATTGCACCTTGCAATGCGGAGAAATTACTGTTTGTGCATTTACAATATTCATTGATTTTTGCCATTGAAAAACGTCCAGAAATGATTGAAGCTACTGACTGAATGAAAGGAGCTGGCATCTCACTCTCTTTGAATCTTCTTTATCATGCTAAGAGGAGCAGGAAAAAGCAAAAAATTTCAGAATTGCACCTTGCAATGCGGAGAAATTACTGTTTGTGCATTTACAATATTCATTGATTTTTGCCATTGAAAAACATCATGTTATTCATATACCAGAAATGATTGAAGCTACTGACTGAATGAAAGGAGCTGGCATCTCACTCTCTTTGAATCTTCTTTATCATGCTAAGAGGAGCAGGAAAAAGTAAAAAATTTCAGAATTGCACCTTGCAATGCGGAGAAATTACTGTTTGTGCATTTATATTATTCAATGATTTTTGCCATTGAAAAACGTCCAGAAATGATTGAAGCTACTGACTAAACGAAAGGAGCTGGCATCTCACTCTCTTTGAATCTTCTTTATCATGCTAAGAGGAGCAGGAAAAAGCAAAAAATTTCAGAATTGCACCTTGCAATGCGGAGAAATTACTGTTTGTGCATTTACAATATTCATTGATTTTTGCCATTGAAAAACGTCCAGAAATGATTGAAGCTACTGACTGAATGAAAGGAGCTGGCATCTCACTCTCTTTGAATCTTCTTTATCATGCTAAGAGGAGCAGGAAAAAGCAAAAAATTTCAGAATTGCACCTTGCAATGCGGAGAAATTACTGTTTGTGCATTTACAATATTCATTGATTTTTGCCATTGAAAAACATCATGTTATTCATATACCAGAAATGTTTGAAGCTACTGACTGAATGAAAGGAGCTGACATCTCACTCTCTTTGAATCTTCTTTATCATGCTAAGAGGAGCAGGAAAAAGCAAAAAATTTCAGAATTGCACCTTGCAATGCGGAGAAATTACTGTTTGTGCATTTACAATATTCATTGATTTTTGCCATTGAAAAACGTCCAGAAATGATTGAAGCTACTGACTGAATGAAAGGAGCTGGCATCTCACTCTCTTTGAATCTTCTTTATCATGCTAAGAGGAGCAGGAAAAAGCAAACAATTTCAGAATTGCACCTTGCAATGCGGAGAAATTACTGTTTGTGCATTTACAATATTCATTGATTTTTGCCATTGAAAAACATCATGTTATTCATATACCAGAAATGTTTGAAGCTACTGACTGAATGAAAGGAGCTGGCATCTCACTCTCTTTGAATCTTCTTTATCATGCTAAGAGGAGCAGGAAAAAGCAAAAAATTTCAGAATTGCACCTTGCAATGCGGAGAAATTACTGTTTGTGCATTTACAATATTCATTGATTTTTGCCATTGAAAAACATCATGTTATTCATATACCAGAAATGTTTGAAGCTACTGACTGAATGAAAGGAGCTGGCATCTCACTCTCTTTGAATCTTCTTTATCATGCTAAGAGGAGCAGGAAAAAGCAAAAAATTTCAGAATTGCACCTTGCAATTTGGAGAAATTACTGTTTGTGCATTTACAATATTCATTGATTTTTACCATTGAAAAACGTCCAGAAATGATTGAAGCTACTGACTGAATGAAAGTAGCTGGCATCTCACTCTCTTTGAATCTTCTTTATCATGCTAAGAGGAGCAGGAAAAAGCAAAAAATTTCAGACTTGCACCTTGCAATGCGGAGAAATTACTGTTTGTGCATTTACAATATTCATTGATTTTAGCCATTGAAAAACATCATGTTATTCATATACCAGAAATGTTTGAAGCTACTGACTGAATGAAAGGAGCTGGCATCTCACTCTCTTTGAATCTTCTTTATCATGCTAAGAGGAGCAGGAAAAAGCAAAAAATTTCAGAATTGCACCTTGCAATGCGGAGAAATTACTGTTTGTGCATTTACAATATTCATTGATTTTTGCCATTGAAAAACGTCCAGAAATGATTGAAGCTACTGACTGAATGAAAGGAGCTGGCATCTCACTCTCTTTGAATCTTCTTTATCATGCTAAGAGGAGCGGGAAAAAGCAAAAAATTTCAGAATTGCACCTTGCAATGCGGAGAAATTACTGTTTGTGCATTTACAATATTCATTGATTTTTGCCATTGAAAAACGTCCAGAAATGATTGAAGCTACTGACTGAATGAAAGGAGCTGGCATCTCACTCTCTTTGAATCTTCTTTATCATGCTAAGAGGAGCAGGAAAAATCAAAAAATTTCAGAATTGCACCTTGCAATGCGGAGAAATTACTGTTTGTGCATTTACAATATTCATTGATTTTTGCCATTGAAAAACATGTTATTCATATACCAGAAATGTTTGAAGCTACTGACTGAATGAAAGGAGCTGGCACCTCACTCTCTTTGAATCTTCTTTATCATGCTAAGAGGAGCGGGAAAAAGCAAAAAATTTCAGAATTGCACCTTGCAATGCGGAGAAATTACTGTTTGTGCATTTACAATATTCATTGATTTTTGCCATTGAAAAACGTCCAGAAATGTTTGAAGCTACTGACTGAATGAAAGGAGCTGGCATCTCACTCTCTTTGAATCTTCTTTATCATGCTAAGAGAAGCAGGAAAAAGCAAAAAATTTCAGAATTGCACCTTGCAATGCGGAGAAATTACTGTTTGTGCATTTACAATATTCATTGATTTTTGCCATTGAAAAACGTCCAGAAATGATTGAAGCTACTGACTGAATGAAAGGAGCTGGCATCTCACTCTCTTTGAATCTTCTTTATCATGCTAAGAGGAGCAGGAAAAAGCAAAAAATTTCAGAATTGCACCTTGCAATGCGGAGAAATTACTGTTTGTGCATTTACAATATTCATTGATTTTTGCCATTGAAAAACATCATGTTATTCATATACCAGAAATGATTGAAGCTACTGACTGAATGAAAGGAGCTGGCATCTCACTCTCTTTGAATCTTCTTTATCATGCTAAGAGGAGCAGGAAAAAGTAAAAAATTTCAGAATTGCACCTTGCAATGCGGAGAAATTACTGTTTGTGCATTTATATTATTCAATGATTTTTGCCATTGAAAAACGTCCAGAAATGATTGAAGCTACTGACTAAACGAAAGGAGCTGGCATCTCACTCTCTTTGAATCTTCTTTATCATGCTAAGAGGAGCAGGAAAAAGCAAAAAATTTCAGAATTGCACCTTGCAATGCGGAGAAATTACTGTTTGTGCATTTACAATATTCATTGATTTTTGCCATTGAAAAACGTCCAGAAATGATTGAAGCTACTGACTGAATGAAAGGAGCTGGCATCTCACTCTCTTTGAATCTTCTTTATCATGCTAAGAGGAGCAGGAAAAAGCAAAAAATTTCAGAATTGCACCTTGCAATGCGGAGAAATTACTGTTTGTGCATTTACAATATTCATTGATTTTTGCCATTGAAAAACATCATGTTATTCATATACCAGAAATGTTTGAAGCTACTGACTGAATGAAAGGAGCTGACATCTCACTCTCTTTGAATCTTCTTTATCATGCTAAGAGGAGCAGGAAAAAGCAAAAAATTTCAGAATTGCACCTTGCAATGCGGAGAAATTACTGTTTGTGCATTTACAATATTCATTGATTTTTGCCATTGAAAAACGTCCAGAAATGATTGAAGCTACTGACTGAATGAAAGGAGCTGGCATCTCACTCTCTTTGAATCTTCTTTATCATGCTAAGAGGAGCAGGAAAAAGCAAACAATTTCAGAATTGCACCTTGCAATGCGGAGAAATTACTGTTTGTGCATTTACAATATTCATTGATTTTTGCCATTGAAAAACATCATGTTATTCATATACCAGAAATGTTTGAAGCTACTGACTGAATGAAAGGAGCTGGCATCTCACTCTCTTTGAATCTTCTTTATCATGCTAAGAGGAGCAGGAAAAAGCAAAAAATTTCAGAATTGCACCTTGCAATTTGGAGAAATTACTGTTTGTGCATTTACAATATTCATTGATTTTTACCATTGAAAAACGTCCAGAAATGATTGAAGCTACTGACTGAATGAAAGTAGCTGGCATCTCACTCTCTTTGAATCTTCTTTATCATGCTAAGAGGAGCAGGAAAAAGCAAAAAATTTCAGACTTGCACCTTGCAATGCGGAGAAATTACTGTTTGTGCATTTACAATATTCATTGATTTTAGCCATTGAAAAACATCATGTTATTCATATACCAGAAATGTTTGAAGCTACTGACTGAATGAAAGGAGCTGGCATCTCACTCTCTTTGAATCTTCTTTATCATGCTAAGAGGAGCAGGAAAAAGCAAAAAATTTCAGAATTGCACCTTGCAATGCGGAGAAATTACTGTTTGTGCATTTACAATATTCATTGATTTTTGCCATTGAAAAACGTCCAGAAATGATTGAAGCTACTGACTGAATGAAAGGAGCTGGCATCTCACTCTCTTTGAATCTTCTTTATCATGCTAAGAGGAGCAGGAAAAAGCAAAAAATTTCAGAATTGCACCTTGCAATGCGGAGAAATTACTGTTTGTGCATTTACAATATTCATTGATTTTTGCCATTGAAAAACATGTTATTCATATACCAGAAATGTTTGAAGCTACTGACTGAATGAAAGGAGCTGGCACCTCACTCTCTTTGAATCTTCTTTATCATGCTAAGAGGAGCGGGAAAAAGCAAAAAATTTCAGAATTGCACCTTGCAATGCGGAGAAATTACTGTTTGTGCATTTACAATATTCATTGATTTTTGCCATTGAAAAACGTCCAGAAATGATTGAAGCTACTGACTGAATGAAAGGAGCTGGCATCTCACTCTCTTTGAATCTTCTTTATCATGCTAAGAGGAGCAGGAAAAAGCAAAAAATTTCAGAATTGCACCTTGCAATGCGGAGAAATTACTGTTTGTGCATTTACAATATTCATTGATTTTTGCCATTGAAAAACGTCCAGAAATGATTGAAGCTACTGACTGAATGAAAGGAGCTGGCATCTCACTCTCTTTGAATCTTCTTTATCATGCTAAGAGGAGCAGGAAAAAGCAAAAAATTTCAGAATTGCACCTTGCAATGCGGAGAAATTACAGTTTGTGCATTTACAATATTCATTGATTTTTGCCATTGAAAAACATCCAGAAATGATTGAAGCTACTGACTGAATGAAAGGAGCTGGCATCTCACTCTCTTTGAATCTTCTTTATCATGCTAAGAGGAGCAGGAAAAAGCAAAAAATTTCAGAATTGCACCTTGCAATGCGGAGAAATTACTGTTTGTGCATTTACAATATTCATTGATTTTTGCCATTGAAAAACATCATGTTATTCATATACCAGAAATGTTTGAAGCTACTGACTGAATGAAAGGAGCTGGCATCTCACTCTCTTTGAATCTTCTTTATCATGCTAAGAGGAGCAGGAAAAAGCAAAAAATTTCAGAATTGCACCTTGCAATGTGGAGAAATTACTGTTTGTGCATTTACAATATTCATTGATTTTTACCATTGAAAAACGTCCAGAAATGATTGAAGCTACTGACTGAATGAAAGTAGCTGGCATCTCACTCTCTTTGAATCTTCTTTATCATGCTAAGAGGAGCAGGAATAAGCAAAAAATTTCAGACTTGCACCTTGCAATGCGGAGAAATTACTGTTTGTGCATTTACAATATTCATTGATTTTTGCCATTGAAAAACATCATGTTATTCATATACCAGAAATGTTTGAAGCTACTGACTGAATGAAAGGAGCTGGCATCTCACTCTCTTTGAATCTCCTTTATCATGCTAAGAGGAGCAGGAAAAAACAAAAAATTTCAGAATTGCACCTTGCAATGCGGAGAAATTACTGTTTGTGCATTTACAATATTCATTGATTTTTGCCATTGAAAAACATCATGTTATTCATATACCAGAAATGTTTGAAGCTACTGACTGAATGAAAGGAGCTGGCATCTCACTCTCTTTGAATCTTCTTTATCATGCTAAGAGGAGCAGGAAAAAGCAAAAAATTTCAGAATTGCACCTTGCAATGTGGAGAAATTACTGTTTGTGCATTTACAATATTCATTGATTTTTACCATTGAAAAACGTCCAGAAATGATTGAAGCTACTGACTGAATGAAAGTAGCTGGCATCTCACTCTCTTTGAATCTTCTTTATCATGCTAAGAGGAGCAGGAAAAAGCAAAAAATTTCAGACTTGCACCTTGCAATGCGGAGAAATTACTGTTTGTGCATTTACAATATTCATTGATTTTTGCCATTGAAAAACATCATGTTATTCATATACCAGAAATGTTTGAAGCTACTGACTGAATGAAAGGAGCTGGCATCTCACTCTCTTTGAATCTTCTTTATCATGCTAAGAGGAGCAGGAAAAAGCAAAAAATTTCAGAATTGCATCTTGCAATGCGGAGAAATTACTGTTTGTGCATTTACAATATTCATTGATTTTTGCCATTGAAAAACGTCCAGAAATGATTGAAGCTACTGACTGAATGAAAGGAGCTGGCATCTCACTCTCTTTGAATCTTGTTTATCATGCTAAGAGGAGCAGGAAAAAGCAAAAAATTTCAGAATTGCACCTTGCAATGCGGAGAAATTACTGTTTGTGCATTTACAATATTCATTGATTTTTGCCATTGAAAAACGTCCAGAAATGATTGAAGCTACTGACTGAATGAAAGGAGCTGGCATCTCACTCTCTTTGAATCTTCTTTATCATGCTAAGAGGAGCAGGAAAAAGCAAAAAATTTCAGAATTGCACCTTGCAATGCGGAGAAATTACTGTTTGTGCATTTACAATATTCATTGATTTTTGCCATTGAAAAACATCATGTTATTCATATACCAGAAATGATTGAAGCTACTGACTGAATGAAAGGAGCTGGCATCTCACTCTCTTTGAATCTTCTTTATCATGCTAAGAGGAGCAGGAAAAAGTAAAAAATTTCAGAATTGCACCTTGCAATGCGGAGAAATTACTGTTTGTGCATTTATAATATTCAATGATTTTTGCCATTGAAAAACGTCCAGAAATGATCGAAGCTACTGACTGAACGAAAGGAGCTGGCATCTCACTCTCTTTGAATCTTCTTTATCATGCTAAGAGGAGCAGGAAAAAGCAAAAAATTTCAGAATTGCACCTTGCAATGCGGAGAAATTACTGTTTGTGCATTTACAATATTCATTGATTTTTGCCATTGAAAAACGTCCAGAAATGATTGAAGCTACTGACTGAATGAAAGGAGCTGGCATCTCACTCTCTTTGAATCTTCTTTATCATGCTAAGAGGAGCAGGAAAAAGTAAAAAATTTCAGAATTGCACCTTGCAATGCGGAGAAATTACTGTTTGTGCATTTATAATATTCAATGATTTTTGCCATTGAAAAACGTCCAGAAATGATTGAAGCTACTGACTGAACGAAAGGAGCTGGCATCTCACTCTCTTTGAATCTTCTTTATCATGCTAAGAGGAGCAGGAAAAAGCAAAAAATTTCAGAATTGCACCTTGCAATGCGGAGAAATTACTGTTTGTGCATTTACAATATTCATTGATTTTTGCCATTGAAAAACGTCCAGAAATGATTGAAGCTACTGACTGAATGAAAGGAGCTGGCATCTCACTCTCTTTGAATCTTCTTTATCATGCTAAGAGGAGCAGGAAAAAGCAAAAAATTTCAGAATTGCACCTTGCAATGCGGAGAAATTACTGTTTGTGCATTTACAATATTCATTGATTTTTGCCATTGAAAAACATCATGTTATTCATATACCAGAAATGTTTGAAGCTACTGACTGAATGAAAGGAGCTGACATCTCACTCTCTTTGAATCTTCTTTATCATGCTAAGAGGAGCAGGAAAAAGCAAAAAATTTCAGAATTGCACCTTGCAATGCGGAGAAATTACTGTTTGTGCATTTACAATATTCATTGATTTTTGCCATTGAAAAACGTCCAGAAATGATTGAAGCTACTGACTGAATGAAAGGAGCTGGCATCTCACTCTCTTTGAATCTTCTTTATCATGCTAAGAGGAGCAGGAAAAAGCAAAAAATTTCAGAATTGCACCTTGCAATGCGGAGAAATTACTGTTTGTGCATTTACAATATTCATTGATTTTTGCCATTGAAAAACATCATGTTATTCATATACCAGAAATGTTTGAAGCTACTAACTGAATGAAAGGAGCTGACATCTCACTCTCTTTGAATCTTCTTTATCATGCTAAGAGGAGCAGGAAAAAGCAAAAAATTTCAGAATTGCACCTTGCAATGCGGAGAAATTACTGTTTGTGCATTTACAATATTCATTGATTTTTGCCATTGAAAAACGTCCAGAAATGATTGAAGCTACTGACTGAATGAAAGGAGCTGGCATCTCACTCTCTTTGAATCTTCTTTATCATGCTAAGAGGAGCAGGAAAAAGCAAAAAATTTCAGAATTGCACCTTGCAATGCGGAGAAATTACTGTTTGTGCATTTACAATATTCATTGATTTTTGCCATTGAAAAACATCATGTTATTCATATACCAGAAATGTTTGAAGCTACTGACTGAATGAAAGGAGCTGGCATCTCACTCTCTTTGAATCTTCTTTATCATGCTAAGAGGAGCAGGAAAAAGCAAAAAATTTCAGAATTGCACCTTGCAATGCGGAGAAATTACTGTTTGTGCATTTACAATATTCATTGATTTTTGCCATTGAAAAACATCATGTTATTCATATACCAGAAATGTTTGAAGCTACTGACTGAATGAAAGGAGCTGGCATCTCACTCTCTTTGAATCTTCTTTATCATGCTAAGAGGAGCAGGAAAAAGAAAAAATTTCAGAATTGCACCTTGCAATGTGGAGAAATTACTGTTTGTGCATTTACAATATTCATTGATTTTTACCATTGAAAAACGTCCAGAAATGATTGAAGCTACTGACTGAATGAAAGTAGCTGGCATCTCACTCTCTTTGAATCTTCTTTATCATGCTAAGAGGAGCAGGAAAAAGCAAAAAATTTCAGACTTGCACCTTGCAATGCGGAGAAATTACTGTTTGTGCATTTACAATATTCATTGATTTTTGCCATTGAAAAACATCATGTTATTCATATACCAGAAATGTTTGAAGCTACTGACTGAATGAAAGGAGCTGGCATCTCACTCTCTTTGAATCTTCTTTATCATGCTAAGAGGAGCAGGAAAAAGCAAAAAATTTCAGAATTGCACCTTGCAATGCGGAGAAATTACTGTTTGTGCATTTACAATATTCATTGATTTTTGCCATTGAAAAACGTCCAGAAATGATTGAAGCTACTGACTGAATGAAAGGAGCTGGCATCTCACTCTCTTTGAATCTTCTTTATCATGCTAAGAGGAGCAGGAAAAAGCAAAAAATTTCAGAATTGCACCTTGCAATGCGGAGAAATTACTGTTTGTGCATTTACAATATTCATTGATTTTTGCCATTGAAAAACATGTTATTCATATAATAGAAATGTTTGAAGCTACTGACTGAATGAAAGGAGCTGGCACCTCACTCTCTTTGAATCTTCTTTATCATGCTAAGAGGAGCGGGAAAAAGCAAAAGATTTCAGAATTGCACCTTGCAATGCGGAGAAATTACTGTTTGTGCATTTACAATATTCATTGATTTTTGCCATTGAAAAACGTCCAGAAATGATTGAAGGTACTGACTGAATGAAAGGAGCTGGCATCTCACTCTCTTTGAATCTTCTTTATCATGCTAAGAGGAGCAGGAAAAAGTAAAAAATTTCAGAATTGCACCTTGCAATGCGGAGAAATTACTGTTTGTGCATTTATATTATTCAATGATTTTTGCCATTGAAAAACGTCCAGAAATGATTGAAGCTACTGACTGAACGAAAGGAGCTGGCATCTCACTCTCTTTGAATCTTCTTTATCATGCTAAGAGGAGCAGGAAAAAGCAAAAAATTTCAGAATTGCACCTTGCAATACGGAGAAATTACTGTTTGTGCATTTACAATATTCATTGATTTTTGCCATTGAAAAACGTCCAGAAATGATTGAAGCTACTGACTGAATGAAAGGAGCTGGCATCTCACTCTCTTTGAATCTTCTTTATCATGCTAAGAGGAGCAGGAAAAAGCAAAAAATTTCAGAATTGCACCTTGCAATGCGGAGAAATTACTGTTTGTGCATTTACAATATTCATTGATTTTTGCCATTGAAAAACATGTTATTCATATACCAGAAATGTTTGAAGCTACTGACTGAATGAAAGGAGCTGGCACCTCACTCTCTTTGAATCTTCTTTATCATGCTAAGAGGAGCGGGAAAAAGCAAAAAATTTCAGAATTGCACCTTGCAATGCGGAGAAATTACTGTTTGTGCATTTACAATATTCATTGATTTTTGCCATTGAAAAACGTCCAGAAATGATTGAAGCTACTGACTGAATGAAAGGAGCTGGCATCTCACTCTCTTTGAATCTTCTTTATCATGCTAAGAGGAGCAGGAAAAAGCAAAAAATTTCAGAATTGCACCTTGCAATGCGGAGAAATTACTGTTTGTGCATTTACAATATTCATTGATTTTTGCCATTGAAAAACGTCCAGAAATGATTGAAGCTACTGACTGAATGAAAGGAGCTGGCATCTCACTCTCTTTGAATCTTCTTTATCATGCTAAGAGGAGCAGGAAAAAGCAAAAAATTTCAGAATTGCACCTTGCAATGTGGAGAAATTACAGTTTGTGCATTTACAATATTCATTGATTTTTGCCCTTGAAAAACATCCAGAAATGATTGAAGCTACTGACTGAATGAAAGGAGCTGGCATCTCACTCTCTTTGAATCGTCTTTATCATGCTAAGAGGAGCAGGAAAAAGCAAAAAATTTCAGAATTGCACCTTGCAATGCGGAGAAATTACTGTTTGTGCATTTACAATATTCATTGATTTTTGCCATTGAAAAACATCATGTTATTCATATACCAGAAATGTTTGAAGCTACTGACTGAATGAAAGGAGCTGACATCTCACTCTCTTTGAATCTTCTTTATCATGCTAAGAGGAGCAGGAAAAAGCAAAAAATTTCAGAATTGCACCTTGCAATGCGGAGAAATTACTGTTTGTGCATTTACAATATTCATTGATTTTTGCCATTGAAAAACGTCCAGAAATGATTGAAGCTACTGACTGAATGAAAGGAGCTGGCATCTCACTCTCTTTGAATCTTCTTTATCATGCTAAGAGGAGCAGGAAAAAGCAAACAATTTCAGAATTGCACCTTGCAATGCGGAGAAATTACTGTTTGTGCATTTACAATATTCATTGATTTTTGCCATTGAAAAACATCATGTTATTCATATACCAGAAATGTTTGAAGCTACTGACTGAATGAAAGGAGCTGGCATCTCACTCTCTTTGAATCTTCTTTATCATGCTAAGAGGAGCAGGAAAAAGCAAAAAATTTCAGAATTGCACCTTGCAATTTGGAGAAATTACTGTTTGTGCATTTACAATATTCATTGATTTTTACCATTGAAAAACGTCCAGAAATGATTGAAGCTACTGACTGAATGAAAGTAGCTGGCATCTCACTCTCTTTGAATCTTCTTTATCATGCTAAGAGGAGCAGGAAAAAGCAAAAAATTTCAGACTTGCACCTTGCAATGCGGAGAAATTACTGTTTGTGCATTTACAATATTCATTGATTTTAGCCATTGAAAAACATCATGTTATTCATATACCAGAAATGTTTGAAGCTACTGACTGAATGAAAGGAGCTGGCATCTCACTCTCTTTGAATCTTCTTTATCATGCTAAGAGGAGCAGGAAAAAGCAAAAAATTTCAGAATTGCACCTTGCAATGCGGAGAAATTACTGTTTGTGCATTTACAATATTCATTGATTTTTGCCATTGAAAAACGTCCAGAAATGATTGAAGCTACTGACTGAATGAAAGGAGCTGGCATCTCACTCTCTTTGAATCTTCTTTATCATGCTAAGAGGAGCAGGAAAAAGCAAAAAATTTCAGAATTGCACCTTGCAATGCGGAGAAATTACTGTTTGTGCATTTACAATATTCATTGATTTTTGCCATTGAAAAACATGTTATTCATATACCAGAAATGTTTGAAGCTACTGACTGAATGAAAGGAGCTGGCACCTCACTCTCTTTGAATCTTCTTTATCATGCTAAGAGGAGCGGGAAAAAGCAAAAAATTTCAGAATTGCACCTTGCAATGCGGAGAAATTACTGTTTGTGCATTTACAATATTCATTGATTTTTGCCATTGAAAAACGTCCAGAAATGATTGAAGCTACTGACTGAATGAAAGGAGCTGGCATCTCACTCTCTTTGAATCTTCTTTATCATGCTAAGAGGAGCAGGAAAAAGCAAAAAATTTCAGAATTGCACCTTGCAATGCGGAGAAATTACTGTTTGTGCATTTACAATATTCATTGATTTTTGCCATTGAAAAACGTCCAGAAATGATTGAAGCTACTGACTGAATGAAAGGAGCTGGCATCTCACTCTCTTTGAATCTTCTTTATCATGCTAAGAGGAGCAGGAAAAAGCAAAAAATTTCAGAATTGCACCTTGCAATGCGGAGAAATTACAGTTTGTGCATTTACAATATTCATTGATTTTTGCCATTGAAAAACATCCAGAAATGATTGAAGCTACTGACTGAATGAAAGGAGCTGGCATCTCACTCTCTTTGAATCTTCTTTATCATGCTAAGAGGAGCAGGAAAAAGCAAAAAATTTCAGAATTGCACCTTGCAATGCGGAGAAATTACTGTTTGTGCATTTACAATATTCATTGATTTTTGCCATTGAAAAACATCATGTTATTCATATACCAGAAATGTTTGAAGCTACTGACTGAATGAAAGGAGCTGGCATCTCACTCTCTTTGAATCTTCTTTATCATGCTAAGAGGAGCAGGAAAAAGCAAAAAATTTCAGAATTGCACCTTGCAATGTGGAGAAATTACTGTTTGTGCATTTACAATATTCATTGATTTTTACCATTGAAAAACGTCCAGAAATGATTGAAGCTACTGACTGAATGAAAGTAGCTGGCATCTCACTCTCTTTGAATCTTCTTTATCATGCTAAGAGGAGCAGGAATAAGCAAAAAATTTCAGACTTGCACCTTGCAATGCGGAGAAATTACTGTTTGTGCATTTACAATATTCATTGATTTTTGCCATTGAAAAACATCATGTTATTCATATACCAGAAATGTTTGAAGCTACTGACTGAATGAAAGGAGCTGGCATCTCACTCTCTTTGAATCTCCTTTATCATGCTAAGAGGAGCAGGAAAAAACAAAAAATTTCAGAATTGCACCTTGCAATGCGGAGAAATTACTGTTTGTGCATTTACAATATTCATTGATTTTTGCCATTGAAAAACATCATGTTATTCATATACCAGAAATGTTTGAAGCTACTGACTGAATGAAAGGAGCTGGCATCTCACTCTCTTTGAATCTTCTTTATCATGCTAAGAGGAGCAGGAAAAAGCAAAAAATTTCAGAATTGCACCTTGCAATGTGGAGAAATTACTGTTTGTGCATTTACAATATTCATTGATTTTTACCATTGAAAAACGTCCAGAAATGATTGAAGCTACTGACTGAATGAAAGTAGCTGGCATCTCACTCTCTTTGAATCTTCTTTATCATGCTAAGAGGAGCAGGAAAAAGCAAAAAATTTCAGACTTGCACCTTGCAATGCGGAGAAATTACTGTTTGTGCATTTACAATATTCATTGATTTTTGCCATTGAAAAACATCATGTTATTCATATACCAGAAATGTTTGAAGCTACTGACTGAATGAAAGGAGCTGGCATCTCACTCTCTTTGAATCTTCTTTATCATGCTAAGAGGAGCAGGAAAAAGCAAAAAATTTCAGAATTGCATCTTGCAATGCGGAGAAATTACTGTTTGTGCATTTACAATATTCATTGATTTTTGCCATTGAAAAACGTCCAGAAATGATTGAAGCTACTGACTGAATGAAAGGAGCTGGCATCTCACTCTCTTTGAATCTTGTTTATCATGCTAAGAGGAGCAGGAAAAAGCAAAAAATTTCAGAATTGCACCTTGCAATGCGGAGAAATTACTGTTTGTGCATTTACAATATTCATTGATTTTTGCCATTGAAAAACGTCCAGAAATGATTGAAGCTACTGACTGAATGAAAGGAGCTGGCATCTCACTCTCTTTGAATCTTCTTTATCATGCTAAGAGGAGCAGGAAAAAGCAAAAAATTTCAGAATTGCACCTTGCAATGCGGAGAAATTACTGTTTGTGCATTTACAATATTCATTGATTTTTGCCATTGAAAAACATCATGTTATTCATATACCAGAAATGATTGAAGCTACTGACTGAATGAAAGGAGCTGGCATCTCACTCTCTTTGAATCTTCTTTATCATGCTAAGAGGAGCAGGAAAAAGTAAAAAATTTCAGAATTGCACCTTGCAATGCGGAGAAATTACTGTTTGTGCATTTATAATATTCAATGATTTTTGCCATTGAAAAACGTCCAGAAATGATCGAAGCTACTGACTGAACGAAAGGAGCTGGCATCTCACTCTCTTTGAATCTTCTTTATCATGCTAAGAGGAGCAGGAAAAAGCAAAAAATTTCAGAATTGCACCTTGCAATGCGGAGAAATTACTGTTTGTGCATTTACAATATTCATTGATTTTTGCCATTGAAAAACGTCCAGAAATGATTGAAGCTACTGACTGAATGAAAGGAGCTGGCATCTCACTCTCTTTGAATCTTCTTTATCATGCTAAGAGGAGCAGGAAAAAGTAAAAAATTTCAGAATTGCACCTTGCAATGCGGAGAAATTACTGTTTGTGCATTTATAATATTCAATGATTTTTGCCATTGAAAAACGTCCAGAAATGATTGAAGCTACTGACTGAACGAAAGGAGCTGGCATCTCACTCTCTTTGAATCTTCTTTATCATGCTAAGAGGAGCAGGAAAAAGCAAAAAATTTCAGAATTGCACCTTGCAATGCGGAGAAATTACTGTTTGTGCATTTACAATATTCATTGATTTTTGCCATTGAAAAACGTCCAGAAATGATTGAAGCTACTGACTGAATGAAAGGAGCTGGCATCTCACTCTCTTTGAATCTTCTTTATCATGCTAAGAGGAGCAGGAAAAAGCAAAAAATTTCAGAATTGCACCTTGCAATGCGGAGAAATTACTGTTTGTGCATTTACAATATTCATTGATTTTTGCCATTGAAAAACATCATGTTATTCATATACCAGAAATGTTTGAAGCTACTGACTGAATGAAAGGAGCTGACAACTCACTCTCTTTGAATCTTCTTTATCATGCTAAGAGGAGCAGGAAAAAGCAAAAAATTTCAGAATTGCACCTTGCAATGCGGAGAAATTACTGTTTGTGCATTTACAATATTCATTGATTTTTGCCATTGAAAAACGTCCAGAAATGATTGAAGCTACTGACTGAATGAAAGGAGCTGGCATCTCACTCTCTTTGAATCTTCTTTATCATGCTAAGAGGAGCAGGAAAAAGCAAAAAATTTCAGAATTGCACCTTGCAATGCGGAGAAATTACTGTTTGTGCATTTACAATATTCATTGATTTTTGCCATTGAAAAACATCATGTTATTCATATACCAGAAATGTTTGAAGCTACTAACTGAATGAAAGGAGCTGACATCTCACTCTCTTTGAATCTTCTTTATCATGCTAAGAGGAGCAGGAAAAAGCAAAAAATTTCAGAATTGCACCTTGCAATGCGGAGAAATTACTGTTTGTGCATTTACAATATTCATTGATTTTTGCCATTGAAAAACGTCCAGAAATGATTGAAGCTACTGACTGAATGAAAGGAGCTGGCATCTCACTCTCTTTGAATCTTCTTTATCATGCTAAGAGGAGCAGGAAAAAGCAAAAAATTTCAGAATTGCACCTTGCAATGCGGAGAAATTACTGTTTGTGCATTTACAATATTCATTGATTTTTGCCATTGAAAAACATCATGTTATTCATATACCAGAAATGTTTGAAGCTACTGACTGAATGAAAGGAGCTGGCATCTCACTCTCTTTGAATCTTCTTTATCATGCTAAGAGGAGCAGGAAAAAGCAAAAAATTTCAGAATTGCACCTTGCAATGCGGAGAAATTACTGTTTGTGCATTTACAATATTCATTGATTTTTGCCATTGAAAAACATCATGTTATTCATATACCAGAAATGTTTGAAGCTACTGACTGAATGAAAGGAGCTGGCATCTCACTCTCTTTGAATCTTCTTTATCATGCTAAGAGGAGCAGGAAAAAGAAAAAATTTCAGAATTGCACCTTGCAATGTGGAGAAATTACTGTTTGTGCATTTACAATATTCATTGATTTTTACCATTGAAAAACGTCCAGAAATGATTGAAGCTACTGACTGAATGAAAGTAGCTGGCATCTCACTCTCTTTGAATCTTCTTTATCATGCTAAGAGGAGCAGGAAAAAGCAAAAAATTTCAGACTTGCACCTTGCAATGCGGAGAAATTACTGTTTGTGCATTTACAATATTCATTGATTTTTGCCATTGAAAAACATCATGTTATTCATATACCAGAAATGTTTGAAGCTACTGACTGAATGAAAGGAGCTGGCATCTCACTCTCTTTGAATCTTCTTTATCATGCTAAGAGGAGCAGGAAAAAGCAAAAAATTTCAGAATTGCACCTTGCAATGCGGAGAAATTACTGTTTGTGCATTTACAATATTCATTGATTTTTGCCATTGAAAAACGTCCAGAAATGATTGAAGCTACTGACTGAATGAAAGGAGCTGGCATCTCACTCTCTTTGAATCTTCTTTATCATGCTAAGAGGAGCAGGAAAAAGCAAAAAATTTCAGAATTGCACCTTGCAATGCGGAGAAATTACTGTTTGTGCATTTACAATATTCATTGATTTTTGCCATTGAAAAACATGTTATTCATATAATAGAAATGTTTGAAGCTACTGACTGAATGAAAGGAGCTGGCACCTCACTCTCTTTGAATCTTCTTTATCATGCTAAGAGGAGCGGGAAAAAGCAAAAGATTTCAGAATTGCACCTTGCAATGCGGAGAAATTACTGTTTGTGCATTTACAATATTCATTGATTTTTGCCATTGAAAAACGTCCAGAAATGATTGAAGGTACTGACTGAATGAAAGGAGCTGGCATCTCACTCTCTTTGAATCTTCTTTATCATGCTAAGAGGAGCAGGAAAAAGTAAAAAATTTCAGAATTGCACCTTGCAATGCGGAGAAATTACTGTTTGTGCATTTATATTATTCAATGATTTTTGCCATTGAAAAACGTCCAGAAATGATTGAAGCTACTGACTGAACGAAAGGAGCTGGCATCTCACTCTCTTTGAATCTTCTTTATCATGCTAAGAGGAGCAGGAAAAAGCAAAAAATTTCAGAATTGCACCTTGCAATACGGAGAAATTACTGTTTGTGCATTTACAATATTCATTGATTTTTGCCATTGAAAAACGTCCAGAAATGATTGAAGCTACTGACTGAATGAAAGGAGCTGGCATCTCACTCTCTTTGAATCTTCTTTATCATGCTAAGAGGAGCAGGAAAAAGCAAAAAATTTCAGAATTGCACCTTGCAATGCGGAGAAATTACTGTTTGTGCATTTACAATATTCATTGATTTTTGCCATTGAAAAACATGTTATTCATATACCAGAAATGTTTGAAGCTACTGACTGAATGAAAGGAGCTGGCACCTCACTCTCTTTGAATCTTCTTTATCATGCTAAGAGGAGCGGGAAAAAGCAAAAAATTTCAGAATTGCACCTTGCAATGCGGAGAAATTACTGTTTGTGCATTTACAATATTCATTGATTTTTGCCATTGAAAAACGTCCAGAAATGATTGAAGCTACTGACTGAATGAAAGGAGCTGGCATCTCACTCTCTTTGAATCTTCTTTATCATGCTAAGAGGAGCAGGAAAAAGCAAAAAATTTCAGAATTGCACCTTGCAATGCGGAGAAATTACTGTTTGTGCATTTACAATATTCATTGATTTTTGCCATTGAAAAACGTCCAGAAATGATTGAAGCTACTGACTGAATGAAAGGAGCTGGCATCTCACTCTCTTTGAATCTTCTTTATCATGCTAAGAGGAGCAGGAAAAAGCAAAAAATTTCAGAATTGCACCTTGCAATGTGGAGAAATTACAGTTTGTGCAATTACAATATTCATTGATTTTTGCCCTTGAAAAACATCCAGAAATGATTGAAGCTACTGACTGAATGAAAGGAGCTGGCATCTCACTCTCTTTGAATCGTCTTTATCATGCTAAGAGGAGCAGGAAAAAGCAAAAAATTTCAGAATTGCACCTTGCAATGCGGAGAAATTACTGTTTGTGCATTTACAATATTCATTGATTTTTGCCATTGAAAAACATCATGTTATTCATATACCAGAAATGTTTGAAGCTACTGACTGAATGAAAGGAGCTGGCATCTCACTCTCTTTGAATCTTCTTTATCATGCTAAGAGGAGCAGGAAAAAGCAAAAAATTTCAGAATTGCACCTTGCAATGTGGAGAAATTACTGTTTGTACATTTACAATATTCATTGATTTTTACCATTGAAAAACGTCCAGAAATGATTGAAGCTACTGACTGAATGAAAGTAGCTGGCATCTCACTCTCTTTGAATCTTTTTTATCATGCTAAGAGGAGCAGGAAAAAGCAAAAAATTTCAGACTTGCACCTTGCAATGCGGAGAAATTACTGTTTGTGCATTTACAATATTCATTGATTTTTGCCATTGAAAAACATCATGTTATTCATATACCAGAATTGTTTGAAGCTACTGACTGAATGAAAGGAGCTGGCATCTCACTCTCTTTGAATCTCCTTTATCATGCTAAGAGGAGCAGGAAAAAGCAAAAAATTTCAGAATTGCACCTTGCAATGCGGAGAAATTACTGTTTGTGCATTTACAATATTCATTAATTTTTGCCATTGAAAAACATCATGTTATTCATATACCAGAAATGTTTGAAGCTACTGACTGAATGAAAGGAGCTGGCATCTCACTCTCTTTGAATCTTCTTTATCATGCTAAGAGGAGCAGGAAAAAGCAAAAAATTTCAGAATTGCACCTTGCAATGTGGAGAAATTACTGTTTGTGCATTTACAATATTCATTGATTTTTACCATTGAAAAACGTCCAGAAATGATTGAAGCTACTGACTGAATGAAAGTAGCTGGCATCTCACTCTCTTTGAATCTTCTTTATCATGCTAAGAGGAGCAGGAAAAAGCAAAAAATTTCAGACTTGCACCTTGCAATGCGGAGAAATTACTGTTTGTGCATTTACAATATTCATTGATTTTTGCCATTGAAAAACATCATGTTATTCATATACCAGAAATGTTTGAAGCTACTGACTGAATGAAAGGAGCTGGCATCTCACTCTCTTTGAATCTTCTTTATCATGCTAAGAGGAGCAGGAAAAAGCAAAAAATTTCAGAATTGCACCTTGCAATGCGGAGAAATTACTGTTTGTGCATTTACAATATTCATTGATTTTTGCCATTGAAAAACGTCCAGAAATGATTGAAGCTACTGACTGAATGAAAGGAGCTGGCATCTCTCTCTCTTTGAATCTTGTTTATCATGCTAAGAGGAGCAGGAAAAAGCAAAAAATTTCAGAATTGCACCTTGCAATGCGGAGAAATTACTGTTTGTGCATTTACAATATTCATTGATTTTTGCCATTGAAAAACGTCCAGAAATGATTGAAGCTACTGACTGAATGAAAGGAGCTGGCATCTCACTCTCTTTGAATCTTCTTTATCATGCTAAGAGGAGCAGGAAAAAGCAAAAAATTTCAGAATTGCACCTTGCAATGCGGAGAAATTACTGTTTGTGCATTTACAATATTCATTGATTTTTGCCATTGAAAAACATCATGTTATTCATATACCAGAAATGATTGAAGCTACTGACTGAATGAAAGGAGCTGGCATCTCACTCTCTTTGAATCTTCTTTATCATGCTAAGAGGAGCAGGAAAAAGTAAAAAATTTCAGAATTGCACCTTGCAATGCGGAGAAATTACTGTTTGTGCATTTATAATATTCAATGATTTTTGCCATTGAAAAACGTCCAGAAATGATCGAAGCTACTGACTGAACGAAAGGAGCTGGCATCTCACTCTCTTTGAATCTTCTTTATCATGCTAAGAGGAGCAGGAAAAAGCAAAAAATTTCAGAATTGCACCTTGCAATGCGGAGAAATTACTGTTTGTGCATTTACAATATTCATTGATTTTTGCCATTGAAAAACGTCCAGAAATGATTGAAGCTACTGACTGAATGAAAGGAGCTGGCATCTCACTCTCTTTGAATCTTCTTTATCATGCTAAGAGGAGCAGGAAAAAGTAAAAAATTTCAGAATTGCACCTTGCAATGCGGAGAAATTACTGTTTGTGCATTTATAATATTCAATGATTTTTGCCATTGAAAAACGTCCAGAAATGATTGAAGCTACTGACTGAACGAAAGGAGCTGGCATCTCACTCTCTTTGAATCTTCTTTATCATGCTAAGAGGAGCAGGAAAAAGCAAAAAATTTCAGAATTTCACCTTGCAATGCGGAGAAATTACTGTTTGTGCATTTACAATATTCATTGATTTTTGCCATTGAAAAACGTCCAGAAATGATTGAAGCTACTGACTGAATGAAAGGAGCTGGCATCTCACTCTCTTTGAATCTTCTTTATCATGCTAAGAGGAGCAGGAAAAAGCAAAAAATTTCAGAATTTCACCTTGCAATGCGGAGAAATTACTGTTTGTGCATTTACAATATTCATTGATTTTTGCCATTGAAAAACATCATGTTATTCATATACCAGAAATGTTTGAAGCTACTGACTGAATGAAAGGAGCTGACATCTCACTCTCTTTGAATCTTCTTTATCATGCTAAGAGGAGCAGGAAAAAGCAAAAAATTTCAGAATTGCACCTTGCAATGCGGAGAAATTACTGTTTGTGCATTTACAATATTCATTGATTTTTGCCATTGAAAAACGTCCAGAAATGATTGAAGCTACTGACTGAATGAAAGGAGCTGGCATCTCACTCTCTTTGAATCTTCTTTATCATGCTAAGAGGAGCAGGAAAAAGCAAAAAATTTCAGAATTGCACCTTGCAATGCGGAGAAATTACTGTTTGTGCATTTACAATATTCATTGATTTTTGCCATTGAAAAACATCATGTTATTCATATACCAGAAATGTTTGAAGCTACTGACTGAATGAAAGGAGCTGACATCTCACTCTCTTTGAATCTTCTTTATCATGCTAAGAGGAGCAGGAAAGAGCAAAAAATTTCAGAATTGCACCTTGCAATGCGGAGAAATTACTGTTTGTGCATTTACAATATTCATTGATTTTTGCCATTGAAAAACATCATGTTATTCATATACCAGAAATGTTTGAAGCTACTGACTGAATGAAAGGAGCTGGCATCTCACTCTCTTTGAATCTTCTTTATCATGCTAAGAGGAGCAGGAAAAAGCAAAAAATTTCAGAATTGCACCTTGCAATGCGGAGAAATTACTGTTTGTGCATTTACAATATTCATTGATTTTTGCCATTGAAAAACATCATGTTATTCATATACCAGAAATGTTTGAAGCTACTGACTGAATGAAAGGAGCTGGCATCTCACTCTCTTTGAATCTTCTTTATCATGCTAAGAGGAGCAGGAAAAAGCAAAAAATTTCAGAATTGCACCTTGCAATGTGGAGAAATTACTGTTTGTGTATTTACAATATTCATTGATTTTTACCATTGAAAAACGTCCAGAAATGATTGAAGCTACTGACTGAATGAAAGTAGCTGGCATCTCACTCTCTTTGAATCTTCTTTATCATGCTAAGAGGAGCAGGAAAAAGCAAAAAATTTCAGACTTGCACCTTGCAATGCGGAGAAATTACTGTTTGTGCATTTACAATATTCATTGATTTTTGCCATTGAAAAACATCATGTTATTCATATACCAGAAATGTTTGAAGCTACTGACTGAATGAAAGGAGCTGGCATCTCACTCTCTTTGAATCTTCTTTATCATGCTAAGAGGAGCAGGAAAAAGCAAAAAATTTCAGAATTGCACCTTGCAATGCGGAGAAATTACTGTTTGTGCATTTACAATATTCATTGATTTTTGCCATTGAAAAACGTCCAGAAATGATTGAAGCTACTGACTGAATGAAAGGAGCTGGCATCTCACTCTCTTTGAATCTTCTTTATCATGCTAAGAGGAGCAGGAAAAAGCAAAAAATTTCAGAATTGCACCTTGCAATGTGGAGAAATTACTGTTTGTGCATTTACAATATTCATTGATTTTTACCATTGAAAAACGTCCAGAAATGATTGAAGCTACTGACTGAATGAAAGTAGCTGGCATCTCACTCTCTTTGAATCTTCTTTATCATGCTAAGAGGAGCAGGAAAAAGCAAAAAATTTCAGACTTGCACCTTGCAATGCGGAGAAATTACTGTTTGTGCATTTACAATATTCATTGATTTTTGCCATTGAAAAACATCATGTTATTCATATACCAGAAATGTTTGAAGCTACTGACTGAATGAAAGGAGCTGGCATCTCACTCTCTTTGAATCTTCTTTATCATGCTAAGAGGAGCAGGAAAAAGCAAAAAATTTCAGAATTGCACCTTGCAATGCGGAGAAATTACTGTTTGTGCATTTACAATATTCATTGATTTTTGTCATTGAAAAACGTCCAGAAATGATTGAAGCTACTGACTGAATGAAAGGAGCTGGCATCTCACTCTCTTTGAATCTTCTTTATCATGCTAAGAGGAGCAGGAAAAAGCAAAAAATTTCAGAATTGCACCTTGCAATGCGGAGAAATTACTGTTTGTGCATTTACAATATTCATTGATTTTTGCCATTGAAAAACATGTTATTCATATAATAGAAATGTTTGAAGCTACTGACTGAATGAAAGGAGCTGGCACCTCACTCTCTTTGAATCTTCTTTATCATGCTAGAGGAGCGGGAAAAAACAAAAGATTTCAGAATTGCACCTTGCAATGCGGAGAAATTACTGTTTGTGCATTTACAATATTCATTGATTTTTGCCATTGAAAAACGTCCAGAAATGATTGAAGGTACTGACTGAATGAAAGGAGCTGGCATCTCACTCTCTTTGAATCTTCTTTATCATGCTAAGAGGAGCAGGAAAAAGCTAAAAATTTCAGAATTGCACCTTGCAATGCGGAGAAATTACTGTTTGTGCATTTACAATATTCATTGATTTTTGCCATTGAAAAACGTCCAGAAATGATTGAAGCTACTGACTGAATGAAAGGAGCTGGCATCTCACTCTCTTTGAATCTTCTTTATCATGCTAAGAGGAGCAGGAAAAAGCAAAAAATTTCAGAATTGCACCTTGCAATGCGGAGAAATTACAGTTTGTGCATTTACAATATTCATTGATTTTTGCCATTGAAAAACATCCAGAAATGATTGAAGCTACTGACTGAATGAAAGGAGCTGGCATCTCACTCTCTTTGAATCTTCTTTATCATGCTAAGAGGAGCAGGAAAAAGCAAAAATTTCAGAATTGCACCTTGCAATGCGGAGAAATTACTGTTTGTGCATTTACAATATTCATTGATTTTTGCCATTGAAAAACATCATGTTATTCATATACCAGAAATGTTTGAAGCTACTGACTGAATGAAAGGAGCTGGCATCTCACTCTCTTTGAATCTTCTTTATCATGCTAAGAGGAGCAGGAAAAAGCAAAAAATTTCAGAATTGCACCTTGCAATGTGGAGAAATTACTGTTTGTGCATTTACAATATTCATTGATTTTTACCATTGAAAAACGTACAGAAATGATTGAAGCTACTGACTGAATGAAAGTAGCTGGCATCTCACTCTCTTTGAATCTTCTTTATCATGCTAAGAGGAGCAGGAAAAAGCAAAAAATTTCAGACTTGCACCTTGCAATGCGGAGAAATTACTGTTTGTGCATTTACAATATTCATTGATTTTTGCCATTGAAAAACATCATGTTATTCATATACCAGAAATGTTTGAAGTTACTGACTGAATGAAAGGAGCTGGCATCTCACTCTCTTTGAATCTTCTTTATCATGCTAAGAGGAGCAGGAAAAAGCAAAAAATTTCAGAATTGCACCTTGCAATG
This sequence comes from Phyllobates terribilis, assembly GCF_046119375.1. Classification (NCBI taxonomy): domain Eukaryota; kingdom Metazoa; phylum Chordata; class Amphibia; order Anura; family Dendrobatidae; genus Phyllobates; species Phyllobates terribilis. The sequence goes on along the minus strand of NW_027364164.1, from coordinate 165,392 downwards.
CGGAGAAATTACTGTTTGTGCATTTACAATATTCATTGATTTTTGCCATTGAAAAACATCATGTTATTCATATACCAGAAATGTTTGAAGCTACTGACTGAATGAAAGGAGCTGGCATCTCACTCTCTTTGAATCTTCTTTATCATGCTAAGAGGAGCAGGAAAAAGCAAAAAATTTCAGAATTGCACCTTGCAATGCGGAGAAATTACTGTTTGTGCATTTACAATATTCATTGATTTTTGCCATTGAAAAACGTCCAGAAATGATTGAAGCTACTGACTGAATGAAAGGAGCTGGCATCTCACTCTCTTTGAATCTTCTTTATCATGCTAAGAGGAGCAGGAAAAAGCAAAAAATTTCAGAATTGCACCTTGCAATGTGGAGAAATTACTGTTTGTGCATTTACAATATTCATTGATTTTTACCATTGAAAAACGTCCAGAAATGATTGAAGCTACTGACTGAATGAAAGTAGCTGGCATCTCACTCTCTTTGAACCTTCTTTATCATGCTAAGAGGAGCAGGAAAAAGCAAAAAATTTCAGACTTGCACCTTGCAATGCGGAGAAATTACTGTTTGTGCATTTACAATATTCATTGATTTTTGCCATTGAAAAACATCATGTTATTCATATACCAGAAATGTTTGAAGCTACTGACTGAATGAAAGGAGCTGGCATCTCACTCTCTTTGAATCTTCTTTATCATGCTAAGAGGAGCAGGAAAAAGCAAAAAATTTCAGAATTGCACCTTGCAATGCGGAGAAATTACTGTTTGTGCATTTACAATATTCATTGATTTTTGCCATTGAAAAACGTCCAGAAATGATTGAAGCTACTGACTGAATGAAAGGAGCTGGCATCTCACTCTCTTTGAATCTTCTTTATCATGCTAAGAGGAGCAGGAAAAAGCAAAAAATTTCAGAATTGCACCTTGCAATGCGGAGAAATTACTGTTTGTGCATTTACAATATTCATTGATTTTTGCCATTGAAAAACATGTTATTCATATAATAGAAATGTTTGAAGCTACTGACTGAATGAAAGGAGCTGGCACCTCACTCTCTTTGAATCTTCTTTATCATGCTAGAGGAGCGGGAAAAAACAAAAGATTTCAGAATTGCACCTTGCAATGCGGAGAAATTACTGTTTGTGCATTTACAATATTCATTGATTTTTGCCATTGAAAAACGTCCAGAAATGATTGAAGGTACTGACTGAATGAAAGGAGCTGGCATCTCACTCTCTTTGAATCTTCTTTATCATGCTAAGAGGAGCAGGAAAAAGCTAAAAATTTCAGAATTGCACCTTGCAATGCGGAGAAATTACTGTTTGTGCATTTACAATATTCATTGATTTTTGCCATTGAAAAACATCATGTTATTCATATACCAGAAATGTTTGAAGCTACTGACTGAATGAAAGGAGCTGGCATCTCACTCTCTTTGAATCTTCTTTATCATGCTAAGAGGAGCAGGAAAAAGCAAAAAATTTCAGAATTGCACCTTGCAATGCGGAGAAATTACTGTTTGTGCATTTACAATATTCATTGATTTTTGCCATTGAAAAACGTCCAGAAATGATTGAAGCTACTGACTGAATGAAAGGAGCTGGCATCTCTCTCTCTTTGAATCTTGTTTATCATGCTAAGAGGAGCAGGAAAAAGCAAAAAATTTCAGAATTGCACCTTGCAATGCGGAGAAATTACTGTTTGTGCATTTACAATATTCATTGATTTTTGCCATTGAAAAACGTCCAGAAATGATTGAAGCTACTGACTGAATGAAAGGAGCTGGCATCTCACTCTCTTTGAATCTTCTTTATCATGCTAAGAGGAGCAGGAAAAAGCAAAAAATTTCAGAATTGCACCTTGCAATGCGGAGAAATTACTGTTTGTGCATTTACAATATTCATTGATTTTTGCCATTGAAAAACATCATGTTATTCATATACCAGAAATGATTGAAGCTACTGACTGAATGAAAGGAGCTGGCATCTCACTCTCTTTGAATCTTCTTTATCATGCTAAGAGGAGCAGGAAAAAGTAAAAAATTTCAGAATTGCACCTTGCAATGCGGAGAAATTACTGTTTGTGCATTTATAATATTCAATGATTTTTGCCATTGAAAAACGTCCAGAAATGATCGAAGCTACTGACTGAACGAAAGGAGCTGGCATCTCACTCTCTTTGAATCTTCTTTATCATGCTAAGAGGAGCAGGAAAAAGCAAAAAATTTCAGAATTGCACCTTGCAATGCGGAGAAATTACTGTTTGTGCATTTACAATATTCATTGATTTTTGCCATTGAAAAACGTCCAGAAATGATTGAAGCTACTGACTGAATGAAAGGAGCTGGCATCTCACTCTCTTTGAATCTTCTTTATCATGCTAAGAGGAGCAGGAAAAAGTAAAAAATTTCAGAATTGCACCTTGCAATGCGGAGAAATTACTGTTTGTGCATTTATAATATTCAATGATTTTTGCCATTGAAAAACGTCCAGAAATGATTGAAGCTACTGACTGAACGAAAGGAGCTGGCATCTCACTCTCTTTGAATCTTCTTTATCATGCTAAGAGGAGCAGGAAAAAGCAAAAAATTTCAGAATTTCACCTTGCAATGCGGAGAAATTACTGTTTGTGCATTTACAATATTCATTGATTTTTGCCATTGAAAAACATCATGTTATTCATATACCAGAAATGTTTGAAGCTACTGACTGAATGAAAGGAGCTGACATCTCACTCTCTTTGAATCTTCTTTATCATGCTAAGAGGAGCAGGAAAAAGCAAAAAATTTCAGAATTGCACCTTGCAATGCGGAGAAATTACTGTTTGTGCATTTACAATATTCATTGATTTTTGCCATTGAAAAACGTCCAGAAATGATTGAAGCTACTGACTGAATGAAAGGAGCTGGCATCTCACTCTCTTTGAATCTTCTTTATCATGCTAAGAGGAGCAGGAAAAAGCAAAAAATTTCAGAATTGCACCTTGCAATGCGGAGAAATTACTGTTTGTGCATTTACAATATTCATTGATTTTTGCCATTGAAAAACATCATGTTATTCATATACCAGAAATGTTTGAAGCTACTGACTGAATGAAAGGAGCTGACATCTCACTCTCTTTGAATCTTCTTTATCATGCTAAGAGGAGCGGGAAAAAGCAAAAAATTTCAGAATTGCACCTTGCAATGCGGAGAAATTACTGTTTGTGCATTTACAATATTCATTGATTTTTGCCATTGAAAAACATCATGTTATTCATATACCAGAAATGTTTGAAGCTACTGACTGAATGAAAGGAGCTGGCATCTCACTCTCTTTGAATCTTCTTTATCATGCTAAGAGGAGCAGGAAAAAGCAAAAAATTTCAGAATTGCACCTTGCAATGCGGAGAAATTACTGTTTGTGCATTTACAATATTCATTGATTTTTGCCATTGAAAAACATCATGTTATTCATATACCAGAAATGTTTGAAGCTACTGACTGAATGAAAGGAGCTGGCATCTCACTCTCTTTGAATCTTCTTTATCATGCTAAGAGGAGCAGGAAAAAGCAAAAAATTTCAGAATTGCACCTTGCAATGTGGAGAAATTACTGTTTGTGTATTTACAATATTCATTGATTTTTACCATTGAAAAACGTCCAGAAATGATTGAAGCTACTGACTGAATGAAAGTAGCTGGCATCTCACTCTCTTTGAATCTTCTTTATCATGCTAAGAGGAGCAGGAAAAAGCAAAAAATTTCAGACTTGCACCTTGCAATGCGGAGAAATTACTGTTTGTGCATTTACAATATTCATTGATTTTTGCCATTGAAAAACATCATGTTATTCATATACCAGAAATGTTTGAAGCTACTGACTGAATGAAAGGAGCTGGCATCTCACTCTCTTTGAATCTTCTTTATCATGCTAAGAGGAGCAGGAAAAAGCAAAAAATTTCAGAATTGCACCTTGCAATGCGGAGAAATTACTGTTTGTGCATTTACAATATTCATTGATTTTTGCCATTGAAAAACGTCCAGAAATGATTGAAGCTACTGACTGAATGAAAGGAGCTGGCATCTCACTCTCTTTGAATCTTCTTTATCATGCTAAGAGGAGCAGGAAAAAGCAAAAAATTTCAGAATTGCACCTTGCAATGTGGAGAAATTACTGTTTGTGCATTTACAATATTCATTGATTTTTACCATTGAAAAACGTCCAGAAATGATTGAAGCTACTGACTGAATGAAAGTAGCTGGCATCTCACTCTCTTTGAATCTTCTTTATCATGCTAAGAGGAGCAGGAAAAAGCAAAAAATTTCAGACTTGCACCTTGCAATGCGGAGAAATTACTGTTTGTGCATTTACAATATTCATTGATTTTTGCCATTGAAAAACATCATGTTATTCATATACCAGAAATGTTTGAAGCTACTGACTGAATGAAAGGAGCTGGCATCTCACTCTCTTTGAATCTTCTTTATCATGCTAAGAGGAGCAGGAAAAAGCAAAAAATTTCAGAATTGCACCTTGCAATGCGGAGAAATTACTGTTTGTGCATTTACAATATTCATTGATTTTTGTCATTGAAAAACGTCCAGAAATGATTGAAGCTACTGACTGAATGAAAGGAGCTGGCATCTCACTCTCTTTGAATCTTCTTTATCATGCTAAGAGGAGCAGGAAAAAGCAAAAAATTTCAGAATTGCACCTTGCAATGCGGAGAAATTACTGTTTGTGCATTTACAATATTCATTGATTTTTGCCATTGAAAAACATGTTATTCATATAATAGAAATGTTTGAAGCTACTGACTGAATGAAAGGAGCTGGCACCTCACTCTCTTTGAATCTTCTTTATCATGCTAGAGGAGCGGGAAAAAACAAAAGATTTCAGAATTGCACCTTGCAATGCGGAGAAATTACTGTTTGTGCATTTACAATATTCATTGATTTTTGCCATTGAAAAACGTCCAGAAATGATTGAAGGTACTGACTGAATGAAAGGAGCTGGCATCTCACTCTCTTTGAATCTTCTTTATCATGCTAAGAGGAGCAGGAAAAAGCTAAAAATTTCAGAATTGCACCTTGCAATGCGGAGAAATTACTGTTTGTGCATTTACAATATTCATTGATTTTTGCCATTGAAAAACGTCCAGAAATGATTGAAGCTACTGACTGAATGAAAGGAGCTGGCATCTCACTCTCTTTGAATCTTCTTTATCATGCTAAGAGGAGCAGGAAAAAGCAAAAAATTTCAGAATTGCACCTTGCAATGCGGAGAAATTACAGTTTGTGCATTTACAATATTCATTGATTTTTGCCATTGAAAAACATCCAGAAATGATTGAAGCTACTGACTGAATGAAAGGAGCTGGCATCTCACTCTCTTTGAATCTTCTTTATCATGCTAAGAGGAGCAGGAAAAAGCAAAAATTTCAGAATTGCACCTTGCAATGCGGAGAAATTACTGTTTGTGCATTTACAATATTCATTGATTTTTGCCATTGAAAAACATCATGTTATTCATATACCAGAAATGTTTGAAGCTACTGACTGAATGAAAGGAGCTGGCATCTCACTCTCTTTGAATCTTCTTTATCATGCTAAGAGGAGCAGGAAAAAGCAAAAAATTTCAGAATTGCACCTTGCAATGTGGAGAAATTACTGTTTGTGCATTTACAATATTCATTGATTTTTACCATTGAAAAACGTACAGAAATGATTGAAGCTACTGACTGAATGAAAGTAGCTGGCATCTCACTCTCTTTGAATCTTCTTTATCATGCTAAGAGGAGCAGGAAAAAGCAAAAAATTTCAGACTTGCACCTTGCAATGCGGAGAAATTACTGTTTGTGCATTTACAATATTCATTGATTTTTGCCATTGAAAAACATCATGTTATTCATATACCAGAAATGTTTGAAGTTACTGACTGAATGAAAGGAGCTGGCATCTCACTCTCTTTGAATCTTCTTTATCATGCTAAGAGGAGCAGGAAAAAGCAAAAAATTTCAGAATTGCACCTTGCAATGCGGAGAAATTACTGTTTGTGCATTTACAATATTCATTGATTTTTGCCATTGAAAAACATCATGTTATTCATATACCAGAAATGTTTGAAGCTACTGACTGAATGAAAGGAGCTGGCATCTCACTCTCTTTGAATCTTCTTTATCATGCTAAGAGGAGCAGGAAAAAGCAAAAAATTTCAGAATTGCACCTTGCAATGCGGAGAAATTACTGTTTGTGCATTTACAATATTCATTGATTTTTGCCATTGAAAAACGTCCAGAAATGATTGAAGCTACTGACTGAATGAAAGGAGCTGGCATCTCTCTCTCTTTGAATCTTGTTTATCATGCTAAGAGGAGCAGGAAAAAGCAAAAAATTTCAGAATTGCACCTTGCAATGCGGAGAAATTACTGTTTGTGCATTTACAATATTCATTGATTTTTGCCATTGAAAAACGTCCAGAAATGATTGAAGCTACTGACTGAATGAAAGGAGCTGGCATCTCACTCTCTTTGAATCTTCTTTATCATGCTAAGAGGAGCAGGAAAAAGCAAAAAATTTCAGAATTGCACCTTGCAATGCGGAGAAATTACTGTTTGTGCATTTACAATATTCATTGATTTTTGCCATTGAAAAACATCATGTTATTCATATACCAGAAATGATTGAAGCTACTGACTGAATGAAAGGAGCTGGCATCTCACTCTCTTTGAATCTTCTTTATCATGCTAAGAGGAGCAGGAAAAAGTAAAAAATTTCAGAATTGCACCTTGCAATGCGGAGAAATTACTGTTTGTGCATTTATAATATTCAATGATTTTTGCCATTGAAAAACGTCCAGAAATGATCGAAGCTACTGACTGAACGAAAGGAGCTGGCATCTCACTCTCTTTGAATCTTCTTTATCATGCTAAGAGGAGCAGGAAAAAGCAAAAAATTTCAGAATTGCACCTTGCAATGCGGAGAAATTACTGTTTGTGCATTTACAATATTCATTGATTTTTGCCATTGAAAAACGTCCAGAAATGATTGAAGCTACTGACTGAATGAAAGGAGCTGGCATCTCACTCTCTTTGAATCTTCTTTATCATGCTAAGAGGAGCAGGAAAAAGTAAAAAATTTCAGAATTGCACCTTGCAATGCGGAGAAATTACTGTTTGTGCATTTATAATATTCAATGATTTTTGCCATTGAAAAACGTCCAGAAATGATTGAAGCTACTGACTGAACGAAAGGAGCTGGCATCTCACTCTCTTTGAATCTTCTTTATCATGCTAAGAGGAGCAGGAAAAAGCAAAAAATTTCAGAATTTCACCTTGCAATGCGGAGAAATTACTGTTTGTGCATTTACAATATTCATTGATTTTTGCCATTGAAAAACGTCCAGAAATGATTGAAGCTACTGACTGAATGAAAGGAGCTGGCATCTCACTCTCTTTGAATCTTCTTTATCATGCTAAGAGGAGCAGGAAAAAGCAAAAAATTTCAGAATTGCACCTTGCAATGCGGAGAAATTACTGTTTGTGCATTTACAATATTCATTGATTTTTGCCATTGAAAAACATCATGTTATTCATATACCAGAAATGTTTGAAGCTACTGACTGAATGAAAGGAGCTGACATCTCACTCTCTTTGAATCTTCTTTATCATGCTAAGAGGAGCAGGAAAAAGCAAAAAATTTCAGAATTGCACCTTGCAATGCGGAGAAATTACTGTTTGTGCATTTACAATATTCATTGATTTTTGCCATTGAAAAACGTCCAGAAATGATTGAAGCTACTGACTGAATGAAAGGAGCTGGCATCTCACTCTCTTTGAATCTTCTTTATCATGCTAAGAGGAGCAGGAAAAAGCAAAAAATTTCAGACTTGCACCTTGCAATGCGGAGAAATTACTGTTTGTGCATTTACAATATTCATTGATTTTTGCCATTGAAAAACATCATGTTATTCATATACCAGAAATGTTTGAAGCTACTGACTGAATGAAAGGAGCTGGCATCTCACTCTCTTTGAATCTTCTTTATCATGCTAAGAGGAGCAGGAAAAAGCAAAAAATTTCAGAATTGCACCTTGCAATGCGGAGAAATTACTGTTTGTGCATTTACAATATTCATTGATTTTTGTCATTGAAAAACGTCCAGAAATGATTGAAGCTACTGACTGAATGAAAGGAGCTGGCATCTCACTCTCTTTGAATCTTCTTTATCATGCTAAGAGGAGCAGGAAAAAGCAAAAAATTTCAGAATTGCACCTTGCAATGCGGAGAAATTACTGTTTGTGCATTTACAATATTCATTGATTTTTGCCATTGAAAAACATGTTATTCATATAATAGAAATGTTTGAAGCTACTGACTGAATGAAAGGAGCTGGCACCTCACTCTCTTTGAATCTTCTTTATCATGCTAGAGGAGCGGGAAAAAACAAAAGATTTCAGAATTGCACCTTGCAATGCGGAGAAATTACTGTTTGTGCATTTACAATATTCATTGATTTTTGCCATTGAAAAACGTCCAGAAATGATTGAAGGTACTGACTGAATGAAAGGAGCTGGCATCTCACTCTCTTTGAATCTTCTTTATCATGCTAAGAGGAGCAGGAAAAAGCTAAAAATTTCAGAATTGCACCTTGCAATGCGGAGAAATTACTGTTTGTGCATTTACAATATTCATTGATTTTTGCCATTGAAAAACGTCCAGAAATGATTGAAGCTACTGACTGAATGAAAGGAGCTGGCATCTCACTCTCTTTGAATCTTCTTTATCATGCTAAGAGGAGCAGGAAAAAGCAAAAAATTTCAGAATTGCACCTTGCAATGCGGAGAAATTACAGTTTGTGCATTTACAATATTCATTGATTTTTGCCATTGAAAAACATCCAGAAATGATTGAAGCTACTGACTGAATGAAAGGAGCTGGCATCTCACTCTCTTTGAATCTTCTTTATCATGCTAAGAGGAGCAGGAAAAAGCAAAAATTTCAGAATTGCACCTTGCAATGCGGAGAAATTACTGTTTGTGCATTTACAATATTCATTGATTTTTGCCATTGAAAAACATCATGTTATTCATATACCAGAAATGTTTGAAGCTACTGACTGAATGAAAGGAGCTGGCATCTCACTCTCTTTGAATCTTCTTTATCATGCTAAGAGGAGCAGGAAAAAGCAAAAAATTTCAGAATTGCACCTTGCAATGTGGAGAAATTACTGTTTGTGCATTTACAATATTCATTGATTTTTACCATTGAAAAACGTACAGAAATGATTGAAGCTACTGACTGAATGAAAGTAGCTGGCATCTCACTCTCTTTGAATCTTCTTTATCATGCTAAGAGGAGCAGGAAAAAGCAAAAAATTTCAGACTTGCACCTTGCAATGCGGAGAAATTACTGTTTGTGCATTTACAATATTCATTGATTTTTGCCATTGAAAAACATCATGTTATTCATATACCAGAAATGTTTGAAGTTACTGACTGAATGAAAGGAGCTGGCATCTCACTCTCTTTGAATCTTCTTTATCATGCTAAGAGGAGCAGGAAAAAGCAAAAAATTTCAGAATTGCACCTTGCAATGCGGAGAAATTACTGTTTGTGCATTTACAATATTCATTGATTTTTGCCATTGAAAAACATCATGTTATTCATATACCAGAAATGTTTGAAGCTACTGACTGAATGAAAGGAGCTGGCATCTCACTCTCTTTGAATCTTCTTTATCATGCTAAGAGGAGCAGGAAAAAGCAAAAAATTTCAGAATTGCACCTTGCAATGCGGAGAAATTACTGTTTGTGCATTTACAATATTCATTGATTTTTGCCATTGAAAAACGTCCAGAAATGATTGAAGCTACTGACTGAATGAAAGGAGCTGGCATCTCTCTCTCTTTGAATCTTGTTTATCATGCTAAGAGGAGCAGGAAAAAGCAAAAAATTTCAGAATTGCACCTTGCAATGCGGAGAAATTACTGTTTGTGCATTTACAATATTCATTGATTTTTGCCATTGAAAAACGTCCAGAAATGATTGAAGCTACTGACTGAATGAAAGGAGCTGGCATCTCACTCTCTTTGAATCTTCTTTATCATGCTAAGAGGAGCAGGAAAAAGCAAAAAATTTCAGAATTGCACCTTGCAATGCGGAGAAATTACTGTTTGTGCATTTACAATATTCATTGATTTTTGCCATTGAAAAACATCATGTTATTCATATACCAGAAATGATTGAAGCTACTGACTGAATGAAAGGAGCTGGCATCTCACTCTCTTTGAATCTTCTTTATCATGCTAAGAGGAGCAGGAAAAAGTAAAAAATTTCAGAATTGCACCTTGCAATGCGGAGAAATTACTGTTTGTGCATTTATAATATTCAATGATTTTTGCCATTGAAAAACGTCCAGAAATGATCGAAGCTACTGACTGAACGAAAGGAGCTGGCATCTCACTCTCTTTGAATCTTCTTTATCATGCTAAGAGGAGCAGGAAAAAGCAAAAAATTTCAGAATTGCACCTTGCAATGCGGAGAAATTACTGTTTGTGCATTTACAATATTCATTGATTTTTGCCATTGAAAAACGTCCAGAAATGATTGAAGCTACTGACTGAATGAAAGTAGCTGGCATCTCACTCTCTTTGAATCTTCTTTATCATGCTAAGAGGAGCAGGAAAAAGTAAAAAATTTCAGAATTGCACCTTGCAATGCGGAGAAATTACTGTTTGTGCATTTATAATATTCAATGATTTTTGCCATTGAAAAACGTCCAGAAATGATTGAAGCTACTGACTGAACGAAAGGAGCTGGCATCTCACTCTCTTTGAATCTTCTTTATCATGCTAAGAGGAGCAGGAAAAAGCAAAAAATTTCAGAATTTCACCTTGCAATGCGGAGAAATTACTGTTTGTGCATTTACAATATTCATTGATTTTTGCCATTGAAAAACGTCCAGAAATGATTGAAGCTACTGACTGAATGAAAGGAGCTGGCATCTCACTCTCTTTGAATCTTCTTTATCATGCTAAGAGGAGCAGGAAAAAGCAAAAAATTTCAGAATTGCACCTTGCAATGCGGAGAAATTACTGTTTGTGCATTTACAATATTCATTGATTTTTGCCATTGAAAAACATCATGTTATTCATATACCAGAAATGTTTGAAGCTACTGACTGAATGAAAGGAGCTGACATCTCACTCTCTTTGAATCTTCTTTATCATGCTAAGAGGAGCAGGAAAAAGCAAAAAATTTCAGAATTGCACCTTGCAATGCGGAGAAATTACTGTTTGTGCATTTACAATATTCATTGATTTTTGCCATTGAAAAACGTCCAGAAATGATTGAAGCTACTGACTGAATGAAAGGAGCTGGCATCTCACTCTCTTTGAATCTTCTTTATCATGCTAAGAGGAGCAGGAAAAAGCAAAAAATTTCAGAATTGCACCTTGCAATGCGGAGAAATTACTGTTTGTGCATTTACAATATTCATTGATTTTTGCCATTGAAAAACATCATGTTATTCATGTACCAGAAATGTTTGAAGCTACTGACTGAATGAAAGGAGCTGACATCTCACTCTCTTTGAATCTTCTTTATCATGCTAAGAGGAGCAGGAAAAAGCAAAAAATTTCAGAATTGCACCTTGCAATGCGGAGAAATTACTGTTTGTGCATTTACAATATTCATTGATTTTTGCCATTGAAAAACATCATGTTATTCATATACCAGAAATGTTTGAAGCTACTGACTGAATGAAAGGAGCTGGCATCTCACTCTCTTTGAATCTTCTTTATCATGCTAAGAGGAGCAGGAAAAAGCAAAAAATTTCAGAATTGCACCTTGCAATGCGGAGAAATTACTGTTTGTGCATTTACAATATTCATTGATTTTTGCCATTGAAAAACATCATGTTATTCATATACCAGAAATGTTTGAAGCTACTGACTGAATGAAAGGAGCTGGCATCTCACTCTCTTTGAATCTTCTTTATCATGCTAAGAGGAGCAGGAAAAAGCAAAAAATTTCAGAATTGCACCTTGCAATGTGGAGAAATTACTGTTTGTGTATTTACAATATTCATTGATTTTTACCATTGAAAAACGTCCAGAAATGATTGAAGCTACTGACTGAATGAAAGTAGCTGGCATCTCACTCTCTTTGAATCTTCTTTATCATGCTAAGAGGAGCAGGAAAAAGCAAAAAATTTCAGACTTGCACCTTGCAATGCGGAGAAATTACTGTTTGTGCATTTACAATATTCATTGATTTTTACCATTGAAAAACGTCCAGAAATGATTGAAGCTACTGACTGAATGAAAGTAGCTGGCATCTCACTCTCTTTGAATCTTCTTTATCATGCTAAGAGGAGCAGGAAAAAGCAAAAAATTTCAGACTTGCACCTTGCAATGCGGAGAAATTACTGTTTGTGCATTTACAATATTCATTGATTTTTGCCATTGAAAAACATCATGTTATTCATATACCAGAAATGTTTGAAGCTACTGACTGAATGAAAGGAGCTGGCATCTCACTCTCTTTGAATCTTCTTTATCATGCTAAGAGGAGCAGGAAAAAGCAAAAAATTTCAGAATTGCACCTTGCAATGCGGAGAAATTACTGTTTGTGCATTTACAATATTCATTGATTTTTGTCATTGAAAAACGTCCAGAAATGATTGAAGCTACTGACTGAATGAAAGGAGCTGGCATCTCACTCTCTTTGAATCTTCTTTATCATGCTAAGAGGAGCAGGAAAAAGCAAAAAATTTCAGAATTGCACCTTGCAATGCGGAGAAATTACTGTTTGTGCATTTACAATATTCATTGATTTTTGCCATTGAAAAACATGTTATTCATATAATAGAAATGTTTGAAGCTACTGACTGAATGAAAGGAGCTGGCACCTCACTCTCTTTGAATCTTCTTTATCATGCTAGAGGAGCGGGAAAAAACAAAAGATTTCAGAATTGCACCTTGCAATGCGGAGAAATTACTGTTTGTGCATTTACAATATTCATTGATTTTTGCCATTGAAAAACGTCCAGAAATGATTGAAGGTACTGACTGAATGAAAGGAGCTGGCATCTCACTCTCTTTGAATCTTCTTTATCATGCTAAGAGGAGCAGGAAAAAGCTAAAAATTTCAGAATTGCACCTTGCAATGCGGAGAAATTACTGTTTGTGCATTTACAATATTCATTGATTTTTGCCATTGAAAAACGTCCAGAAATGATTGAAGCTACTGACTGAATGAAAGGAGCTGGCATCTCACTCTCTTTGAATCTTCTTTATCATGCTAAGAGGAGCAGGAAAAAGCAAAAAATTTCAGAATTGCACCTTGCAATGCGGAGAAATTACAGTTTGTGCATTTACAATATTCATTGATTTTTGCCATTGAAAAACATCCAGAAATGATTGAAGCTACTGACTGAATGAAAGGAGCTGGCATCTCACTCTCTTTGAATCTTCTTTATCATGCTAAGAGGAGCAGGAAAAAGCAAAAATTTCAGAATTGCACCTTGCAATGCGGAGAAATTACTGTTTGTGCATTTACAATATTCATTGATTTTTGCCATTGAAAAACATCATGTTATTCATATACCAGAAATGTTTGAAGCTACTGACTGAATGAAAGGAGCTGGCATCTCACTCTCTTTGAATCTTCTTTATCATGCTAAGAGGAGCAGGAAAAAGCAAAAAATTTCAGAATTGCACCTTGCAATGTGGAGAAATTACTGTTTGTGCATTTACAATATTCATTGATTTTTACCATTGAAAAACGTACAGAAATGATTGAAGCTACTGACTGAATGAAAGTAGCTGGCATCTCACTCTCTTTGAATCTTCTTTATCATGCTAAGAGGAGCAGGAAAAAGCAAAAAATTTCAGACTTGCACCTTGCAATGCGGAGAAATTACTGTTTGTGCATTTACAATATTCATTGATTTTTGCCATTGAAAAACATCATGTTATTCATATACCAGAAATGTTTGAAGTTACTGACTGAATGAAAGGAGCTGGCATCTCACTCTCTTTGAATCTTCTTTATCATGCTAAGAGGAGCAGGAAAAAGCAAAAAATTTCAGAATTGCACCTTGCAATGCGGAGAAATTACTGTTTGTGCATTTACAATATTCATTGATTTTTGCCATTGAAAAACATCATGTTATTCATATACCAGAAATGTTTGAAGCTACTGACTGAATGAAAGGAGCTGGCATCTCACTCTCTTTGAATCTTCTTTATCATGCTAAGAGGAGCAGGAAAAAGCAAAAAATTTCAGAATTGCACCTTGCAATGCGGAGAAATTACTGTTTGTGCATTTACAATATTCATTGATTTTTGCCATTGAAAAACGTCCAGAAATGATTGAAGCTACTGACTGAATGAAAGGAGCTGGCATCTCACTCTCTTTGAATCTTCTTTATCATGCTAAGAGGAGCAGGAAAAAGCAAAAAATTTCAGAATTGCACCTTGCAATGTGGAGAAATTACTGTTTGTGCATTTACAATATTCATTGATTTTTACCATTGAAAAACGTCCAGAAATGATTGAAGCTACTGACTGAATGAAAGTAGCTGGCATCTCACTCTCTTTGAACCTTCTTTATCATGCTAAGAGGAGCAGGAAAAAGCAAAAAATTTCAGACTTGCACCTTGCAATGCGGAGAAATTACTGTTTGTGCATTTACAATATTCATTGATTTTTGCCATTGAAAAACATCATGTTATTCATATACCAGAAACATTTGAAGCTACTGACTGAATGAAAGGAGCTGGCATCTCACTCTCTTTGAATCTTCTTTATCATGCTAAGAGGAGCAGGAAAAAGCAAAAAATTTCAGAATTGCACCTTGCAATGCGGAGAAATTACTGTTTGTGCATTTACAATATTCATTGATTTTTGCCATTGAAAAACGTCCAGAAATGATTGAAGCTACTGACTGAATGAAAGGAGCTGGCATCTCACTCTCTTTGAATCTTCTTTATCATGCTAAGAGGAGCAGGAAAAAGCAAAAAATTTCAGAATTGCACCTTGCAATGCGGAGAAATTACTGTTTGTGCATTTACAATATTCATTGATTTTTGCCATTGAAAAACATGTTATTCATATAATAGAAATGTTTGAAGCTACTGACTGAATGAAAGGAGCTGGCACCTCACTCTCTTTGAATCTTCTTTATCATGCTAGAGGAGCGGGAAAAAACAAAAGATTTCAGAATTGCACCTTGCAATGCGGAGAAATTACTGTTTGTGCATTTACAATATTCATTGATTTTTGCCATTGAAAAACGTCCAGAAATGATTGAAGGTACTGACTGAATGAAAGGAGCTGGCATCTCACTCTCTTTGAATCTTCTTTATCATGCTAAGAGGAGCAGGAAAAAGCTAAAAATTTCAGAATTGCACCTTGCAATGCGGAGAAATTACTGTTTGTGCATTTACAATATTCATTGATTTTTGCCATTGAAAAACGTCCAGAAATGATTGAAGCTACTGACTGAATGAAAGGAGCTGGCATCTCACTCTCTTTGAATCTTCTTTATCATGCTAAGAGGAGCAGGAAAAAGCAAAAAATTTCAGAATTGCACCTTGCAATGCGGAGAAATTACAGTTTGTGCATTTACAATATTCATTGATTTTTGCCATTGAAAAACATCCAGAAATGATTGAAGCTACTGACTGAATGAAAGGAGCTGGCATCTCACTCTCTTTGAATCTTCTTTATCATGCTAAGAGGAGCAGGAAAAAGCAAAAATTTCAGAATTGCACCTTGCAATGCGGAGAAATTACTGTTTGTGCATTTACAATATTCATTGATTTTTGCCATTGAAAAACATCATGTTATTCATATACCAGAAATGTTTGTAGCTACTGACTGAATGAAAGGAGCTGGCATCTCACTCTCTTTGAATCTTCTTTATCATGCTAAGAGGAGCAGGAAAAAGCAAAAAATTTCAGAATTGCACCTTGCAATGTGGAGAAATTACTGTTTGTGCATTTACAATATTCATTGATTTTTACCATTGAAAAACGTACAGAAATGATTGAAGCTACTGACTGAATGAAAGTAGCTGGCATCTCACTCTCTTTGAATCTTCTTTATCATGCTAAGAGGAGCAGGAAAAAGCAAAAAATTTCAGACTTGCACCTTGCAATGCGAAGAAATTACTGTTTGTGCATTTACAATATTCATTGATTTTTGCCATTGAAAAACATCATGTTATTCATATACCAGAAATGTTTGAAGCTACTGACTGAATGAAAGGAGCTGGCATCTCACTCTCTTTGAATCTTCTTTATCATGCTAAGAGGAGCAGGAAAAAGCAAAAAATTTCAGAATTGCACCTTGCAATGCGGAGAAATTACTGTTTGTGCATTTACAATATTCATTGATTTTTGCCATTGAAAAACATCATGTTATTCATATACCAGAAATGTTTGAAGCTACTGACTGAATGAAAGGAGCTGGCATCTCACTCTCTTTGAATCTTCTTTATCATGCTAAGAGGAGCAGGAAAAAGCAAAAAATTTCAGAATTGCACCTTGCAATGTGGAGAAATTACTGTTTGTGCATTTACAATATTCATTGATTTTTACCATTGAAAAACGTCCAGAAATGATTGAAGCTACTGACTGAATGAAAGTAGCTGGCATCTCACTCTCTTTGAATCTTCTTTATCATGCTAAGAGGAGCAGGAAAAAGCAAAAAATTTCAGACTTGCACCTTGCAATGCGGAGAAATTACTGTTTGTGCATTTACAATATTCATTGATTTTTGCCATTGAAAAACATCATGTTATTCATATACCTGAAATGTTTGAAGCTACTGACTGAATGAAAGGAGCTGGCATCTCACTCTCTTTGAATCTTCTTTATCATGCTAAGAGGAGCAGGAAAAAGCAAAAAATTTCAGAATTGCAACTTGCAATGCGGAGAAATTACTGTTTGTGCATTTACAATATTCATTGATTTTTGCCATTGAAAAACGTCCAGAAATGATTGAAGCTACTGACTGAATGAAAGGAGCTGGCATCTCACTCTCTTTGAATCTTCTTTGTAATGCTAAGAGGAGCAGGAAAAAGCAAAAAATTTCAGAATTGCACCTTGCAATGCGGAGAAATTACTGTTTGTGCATTTACAATATTCATTGATTTTTGCCATTGAAAAACGTCCAGAAATGATTGAAGCTACTGACTGAATGAAAGGAGCTGGCATATCACTCTCTTTGAATCTTCTTTATCATGCTAAGAGGAGCAGGAAAAAGCAAAAAATTTCACAATTGCACCTTGCAATGCGGAGAAATTACTGTTTGTACATTTACAATATTCATTGATTTTTGCCATTGAAAAACATGTTATTCATATACCAGAAATGTTTGAAGCTACTGACTGAATGAAAGGAGCTGGCATCTCACTCTCTTTGAATCGTCTTTATCATGCTAAGAGGAGCAGGAAAAGGCAAAAAATTTCAGAATTGCACCTTGCAATGCGGAGAAATTACTGTTTCTGCATTTACAATATTCATTGATTTTTGCCATTGAAAAACGTCCAGAAATGATTGAAGCTACTGACTGAATGAAAGGAGCTGGCATCTCACTCTCTTTGAATCTTCTTTATCATGCTAAGAGGAGCAGGAAAAAGCAAAAAATTTCAGAATTGCACCTTGCAATGCGGAGAAATTACTGTTTGTGCATTTACAATATTCATTGATTTTTGCCATTGAAAAACGTCCAGAAATGATTGAAGCTACTGACTGAATGAAAGGAGCTGGCATCTCACTCTCTTTGAATCTTCTTTATCATGCTAAGAGGAGCAGGAAAAAGCAAAAAAATTTCAGAATTGCACCTTGCAATGCGGAGAAATTACTGTTTGTGCATTTACAATATTCATTGATTTTTGCCATTGAATAACATCATGTTATTCATATACCAGAAATGATTGAAGCTACTGACTGAATGAAAGGAGCTGGCATCTCACTCTCTTTGAATCTTATTAATCATGCTAAGAGGAGCAGGAAAAAGCAAAAAATTTCAGAATTACACCTTGCAATGCGGAGAAATTACTGTTTGTGCATTTACAATATTCATTGATTTTTGCCATTGAAAAACGTCCAGAAATGATTAAAGCTACTGACTGAATGAAAGGAGCTGGCATCTCACTCTCTTTGAATCTTCTTTATCATGCTAAGAGGAGCAGGAAAAAGCAAAAAATTTCAGAATTGCACCTTGCAATGCGGAGAAATTACTGTTTGTGCATTTACAATATTCATTGATTTTTGCCATTGAAAAACGTCCAGAAATGATTGAAGCTACTGACTGAATGAAAGGAGCTGGCATCTCACTCTCTTTGAATCTTCTTTATCATGCTAAGAGGAGCAGGAAAAAGCAAAAAATTTCAGAATTGCACCTTGCAATGCGGAGAAATTACTGTTTGTGCATTTACAATATTCATTGATTTTTGCCATTGAAAAACATCATGTTATTCATATACCAGAAATGTTTGAAGCTACTGACTGAATGAAAGGAGCTGGCATCTCACTCTCTTTGAATCTTCTTTATCATGCTAAGAGGAGCAGGAAAAAGCAAAAAATTTCAGAATTGCACCTTGCAATGCGGAGAAATTACTGTTTGTGCATTTACAATATTCATTGATTTTTGCCATTGAAAAACGTCCAGAAATGATTGAAGCTACTGACTGAATGAAAGGAGCTGGCATCTCACTCTCTTCGAATCTTCTTTATCATGCTAAGAGGAGCAGGAAAAAGCAAAAAATTTCAGAATTGCACCTTGCAATGCGGAGAAATTACTGTTTGTGCATTTAAAAAATTCATTGATTTTTGCCATTGAAAAACATCGTTATTCATATACCAGAAATGATTGAAGCTACTGACTGAATGAAAGGAGCTGGCATCTCACTCTCTTTGAATGTTCTTTATCATGCTAAGAGGAGCAGGAAAAAGCAAAAAATTTCCGAATTGCACCTTGCAATGCGGAGAAATTACTGTTTGTGCATTTACAATATTCATTGATTTTTGCCATTGAAAAACGTCCAGAAATGATTGAAGCTACTGACTGAATGAAAGGAGCTGGCATCTCACTCTCTTTAAATCTTCTTTATCATGCTAAGAGAAGCAGGAAAAAGCAAAAAATTTCAGAATTGCACCTTGCAATGCGGAGAAATTACTCTTTGTGCATTTACAATATTCATTGATTTTTGCCATTGAAAAACATCATGTTATTCATCTACCAGAAATGCTTGAAGCTACTGACTGAATGAAAGGAGCTGGCATCTCACTCTCTTTGAATCTTCTTTATCATGCTAAGAGGAGCAGGAAAAAGCAAAAAATTTCAGAATTGCACCTTGCAATGTGGAGAAATTACTGTTTGTGCATTTACAATATTCATTGATTTTTACCATTGAAAAACGTCCAGAAATGATTGAAGCTACTGACTGAATGAAAGTAGCTGGCATCTCACTCTCTTTGAATCTTCTTTATCATGCTAAGAGGAGCAGGAAAAAGCAAAAAATTTCAGACTTGCACCTTGCAATGCGGAGAAATTACTGTTTGTGCATTTACAATATTCATTGATTTTTGCCATTGAAAAACATCATGTTATTCATATACCTGAAATGTTTGAAGCTACTGACTGAATGAAAGGAGCTGGCATCTCACTCTCTTTGAATCTTCTTTATCATGCTAAGAGGAGCAGGAAAAAGCAAAAAATTTCAGAATTGCAACTTGCAATGCGGAGAAATTACTGTTTGTGCATTTACAATATTCATTGATTTTTGCCATTGAAAAACGTCCAGAAATGATTGAAGCTACTGACTGAATGAAAGGAGCTGGCATCTCACTCTCTTTGAATCTTCTTTGTAATGCTAAGAGGAGCAGGAAAAAGCAAAAAATTTCAGAATTGCACCTTGCAATGCGGAGAAATTACTGTTTGTGCATTTACAATATTCATTGATTTTTGCCATTGAAAAACGTCCAGAAATGATTGAAGCTACTGACTGAATGAAAGGAGCTGGCATATCACTCTCTTTGAATCTTCTTTATCATGCTAAGAGGAGCAGGAAAAAGCAAAAAATTTCACAATTGCACCTTGCAATGCGGAGAAATTACTGTTTGTACATTTACAATATTCATTGATTTTTGCCATTGAAAAACATGTTATTCATATACCAGAAATGTTTGAAGCTACTGACTGAATGAAAGGAGCTGGCATCTCACTCTCTTTGAATCGTCTTTATCATGCTAAGAGGAGCAGGAAAAGGCAAAAAATTTCAGAATTGCACCTTGCAATGCGGAGAAATTACTGTTTCTGCATTTACAATATTCATTGATTTTTGCCATTGAAAAACGTCCAGAAATGATTGAAGCTACTGACTGAATGAAAGGAGCTGGCATCTCACTCTCTTTGAATCTTCTTTATCATGCTAAGAGGAGCAGGAAAAAGCAAAAAATTTCAGAATTGCACCTTGCAATGCGGAGAAATTACTGTTTGTGCATTTACAATATTCATTGATTTTTGCCATTGAAAAACGTCCAGAAATGATTGAAGCTACTGACTGAATGAAAGGAGCTGGCATCTCACTCTCTTTGAATCTTCTTTATCATGCTAAGAGGAGCAGGAAAAAGCAAAAAAATTTCAGAATTGCACCTTGCAATGCGGAGAAATTACTGTTTGTGCATTTACAATATTCATTGATTTTTGCCATTGAATAACATCATGTTATTCATATACCAGAAATGATTGAAGCTACTGACTGAATGAAAGGAGCTGGCATCTCACTCTCTTTGAATCTTATTAATCATGCTAAGAGGAGCAGGAAAAAGCAAAAAATTTCAGAATTACACCTTGCAATGCGGAGAAATTACTGTTTGTGCATTTACAATATTCATTGATTTTTGCCATTGAAAAACGTCCAGAAATGATTAAAGCTACTGACTGAATGAAAGGAGCTGGCATCTCACTCTCTTTGAATCTTCTTTATCATGCTAAGAGGAGCAGGAAAAAGCAAAAAATTTCAGAATTGCACCTTGCAATGCGGAGAAATTACTGTTTGTGCATTTACAATATTCATTGATTTTTGCCATTGAAAAACGTCCAGAAATGATTGAAGCTACTGACTGAATGAAAGGAGCTGGCATCTCACTCTCTTTGAATCTTCTTTATCATGCTAAGAGGAGCAGGAAAAAGCAAAAAATTTCAGAATTGCACCTTGCAATGCGGAGAAATTACTGTTTGTGCATTTACAATATTCATTGATTTTTGCCATTGAAAAACGTCCAGAAATGATTGAAGCTACTGACTGAATGAAAGGAGCTGGCATCTCACTCTCTTTGAATCTTCTTTATCATGCTAAGAGGAGCAGGAAAAAGCAAAAAAATTTCAGAATTGCACCTTGCAATGCGGAGAAATTACTGTTTGTGCATTTACAATATTCATTGATTTTTGCCATTGAATAACATCATGTTATTCATATACCAGAAATGATTGAAGCTACTGACTGAATGAAAGGAGCTGGCATCTCACTCTCTTTGAATCTTATTAATCATGCTAAGAGGAGCAGGAAAAAGCAAAAAATTTCAGAATTACACCTTGCAATGCGGAGAAATTACTGTTTGTGCATTTACAATATTCATTGATTTTTGCCATTGAAAAACGTCCAGAAATGATTAAAGCTACTGACTGAATGAAAGGAGCTGGCATCTCACTCTCTTTGAATCTTCTTTATCATGCTAAGAGGAGCAGGAAAAAGCAAAAAATTTCAGAATTGCACCTTGCAATGCGGAGAAATTACTGTTTGTGCATTTACAATATTCATTGATTTTTGCCATTGAAAAACGTCCAGAAATGATTGAAGCTACTGACTGAATGAAAGGAGCTGGCATCTCACTCTCTTTGAATCTTCTTTATCATGCTAAGAGGAGCAGGAAAAAGCAAAAAATTTCAGAATTGCACCTTGCAATGCGGAGAAATTACTGTTTGTGCATTTACAATATTCATTGATTTTTGCCATTGAAAAACATCATGTTATTCATATACCAGAAATGTTTGAAGCTACTGACTGAATGAAAGGAGCTGGCATCTCACTCTCTTTGAATCTTCTTTATCATGCTAAGAGGAGCAGGAAAAAGCAAAAAATTTCAGAATTGCACCTTGCAATGCGGAGAAATTACTGTTTGTGCATTTACAATATTCATTGATTTTTGCCATTGAAAAACGTCCAGAAATGATTGAAGCTACTGACTGAATGAAAGGAGCTGGCATCTCACTCTCTTCGAATCTTCTTTATCATGCTAAGAGGAGCAGGAAAAAGCAAAAAATTTCCGAATTGCACCTTGCAATGCGGAGAAATTACTGTTTGTGCATTTAAAAAATTCATTGATTTTTGCCATTGAAAAACATCGTTATTCATATACCAGAAATGATTGAAGCTACTGACTGAATGAAAGGAGCTGGCATCTCACTCTCTTTGAATGGTCTTTATCATGCTAAGAGGAGCAGGAAAAAGCAAAAAATTTCCGAATTGCACCTTGCAATGCGGAGAAATTACTGTTTGTGCATTTACAATATTCATTGATTTTTGCCATTGAAAAACGTCCAGAAATGATTGAAGCTACTGACTGAATGAAAGGAGCTGGCATCTCACTCTCTTTAAATCTTCTTTATCATGCTAAGAGAAGCAGGAAAAAGCAAAAAATTTCAGAATTGCACCTTGCAATGCGGAGAAATTACTCTTTGTGCATTTACAATATTCATTGATTTTTGCCATTGAAAAACATCATGTTATTCATCTACCAGAAATGCTTGAAGCTACTGACTGAATGAAAGGAGCTGGCATCTCACTCTCTTTGAATCTTCTTTATCATGCTAAGAGGAGCAGGAAAAAGCAAAAAATTTCAGAATTGCACCTTGCAATGTGGAGAAATTACTGTTTGTGCATTTACAATATTCATTGATTTTTACCATTGAAAAACGTCCAGAAATGATTGAAGCTACTGACTGAATGAAAGTAGCTGGCATCTCACTCTCTTTGAATCTTCTTTATCATGCTAAGAGGAGCAGGAAAAAGCAAAAAATTTCAGACTTGCACCTTGCAATGCGGAGAAATTACTGTTTGTGCATTTACAATATTCATTGATTTTTGCCATTGAAAAACATCATGTTATTCATATACCTGAAATGTTTGAAGCTACTGACTGAATGAAAGGAGCTGGCATCTCACTCTCTTTGAATCTTCTTTATCATGCTAAGAGGAGCAGGAAAAAGCAAAAAATTTCAGAATTGCACCTTGCAATGCGGAGAAATTACTGTTTGTGCATTTAAAAAATTCATTGATTTTTGCCATTGAAAAACATCGTTATTCATATACCAGAAATGATTGAAGCTACTGACTGAATGAAAGGAGCTGGCATCTCACTCTCTTTGAATGTTCTTTATCATGCTAAGAGGAGCAGGAAAAAGCAAAAAATTTCCGAATTGCACCTTGCAATGCGGAGAAATTACTGTTTGTGCATTTACAATATTCATTGATTTTTGCCATTGAAAAACGTCCAGAAATGATTGAAGCTACTGACTGAATGAAAGGAGCTGGCATCTCACTCTCTTTAAATCTTCTTTATCATGCTAAGAGAAGCAGGAAAAAGCAAAAAATTTCAGAATTGCACCTTGCAATGCGGAGAAATTACTCTTTGTGCATTTACAATATTCATTGATTTTTGCCATTGAAAAACATCATGTTATTCATCTACCAGAAATGCTTGAAGCTACTGACTGAATGAAAGGAGCTGGCATCTCACTCTCTTTGAATCTTCTTTATCATGCTAAGAGGAGCAGGAAAAAGCAAAAAATTTCAGAATTGCACCTTGCAATGTGGAGAAATTACTGTTTGTGCATTTACAATATTCATTGATTTTTACCATTGAAAAACGTCCAGAAATGATTGAAGCTACTGACTGAATGAAAGTAGCTGGCATCTCACTCTCTTTGAATCTTCTTTATCATGCTAAGAGGAGCAGGAAAAAGCAAAAAATTTCAGACTTGCACCTTGCAATGCGGAGAAATTACTGTTTGTGCATTTACAATATTCATTGATTTTTGCCATTGAAAAACATCATGTTATTCATATACCTGAAATGTTTGAAGCTACTGACTGAATGAAAGGAGCTGGCATCTCACTCTCTTTGAATCTTCTTTATCATGCTAAGAGGAGCAGGAAAAAGCAAAAAATTTCAGAATTGCAACTTGTAATGCGGAGAAATTACTGTTTGTGCATTTACAATATTCATTGATTTTTGCCATTGAAAAACGTCCAGAAATGATTGAAGCTACTGACTGAATGAAAGGAGCTGGCATCTCACTCTCTTTGAATCTTCTTTGTAATGCTAAGAGGAGCAGGAAAAAGCAAAAAATTTCAGAATTGCACCTTGCAATGCGGAGAAATTACTGTTTGTGCATTTACAATATTCATTGATTTTTGCCATTGAAAAACGTCCAGAAATGATTGAAGCTACTGACTGAATGAAAGGAGCTGGCATATCACTCTCTTTGAATCTTCTTTATCATGCTAAGAGGAGCAGGAAAAAGCAAAAAATTTCACAATTGCACCTTGCAATGCGGAGAAATTACTGTTTGTACATTTACAATATTCATTGATTTTTGCCATTGAAAAACATGTTATTCATATACCAGAAATGTTTGAAGCTACTGACTGAATGAAAGGAGCTGGCATCTCACTCTCTTTGAATCGTCTTTATCATGCTAAGAGGAGCAGGAAAAGGCAAAAAATTTCAGAATTGCACCTTGCAATGCGGAGAAATTACTGTTTCTGCATTTACAATATTCATTGATTTTTGCCATTGAAAAACGTCCAGAAATGATTGAAGCTACTGACTGAATGAAAGGAGCTGGCATCTCACTCTCTTTGAATCTTCTTTATCATGCTAAGAGGAGCAGGAAAAAGCAAAAAATTTCAGAATTGCACCTTGCAATGCGGAGAAATTACTGTTTGTGCATTTACAATATTCATTGATTTTTGCCATTGAAAAACGTCCAGAAATGATTGAAGCTACTGACTGAATGAAAGGAGCTGGCATCTCACTCTCTTTGAATCTTCTTTATCATGCTAAGAGGAGCAGGAAAAAGCAAAAAAATTTCAGAATTGCACCTTGCAATGCGGAGAAATTACTGTTTGTGCATTTACAATATTCATTGATTTTTGCCATTGAATAACATCATGTTATTCATATACCAGAAATGATTGAAGCTACTGACTGAATGAAAGGAGCTGGCATCTCACTCTCTTTGAATCTTATTAATCATGCTAAGAGGAGCAGGAAAAAGCAAAAAATTTCAGAATTACACCTTGCAATGCGGAGAAATTACTGTTTGTGCATTTACAATATTCATTGATTTTTGCCATTGAAAAACGTCCAGAAATGATTAAAGCTACTGACTGAATGAAAGGAGCTGGCATCTCACTCTCTTTGAATCTTCTTTATCATGCTAAGAGGAGCAGGAAAAAGCAAAAAATTTCAGAATTGCACCTTGCAATGCGGAGAAATTACTGTTTGTGCATTTACAATATTCATTGATTTTTGCCATTGAAAAACGTCCAGAAATGATTGAAGCTACTGACTGAATGAAAGGAGCTGGCATCTCACTCTCTTTGAATCTTCTTTATCATGCTAAGAGGAGCAGGAAAAAGCAAAAAATTTCAGAATTGCACCTTGCAATGCGGAGAAATTACTGTTTGTGCATTTACAATATTCATTGATTTTTGCCATTGAAAAACATCATGTTATTCATATACCAGAAATGTTTGAAGCTACTGACTGAATGAAAGGAGCTGGCATCTCACTCTCTTTGAATCTTCTTTATCATGCTAAGAGGAGCAGGAAAAAGCAAAAAATTTCAGAATTGCACCTTGCAATGCGGAGAAATTACTGTTTGTGCATTTACAATATTCATTGATTTTTGCCATTGAAAAACGTCCAGAAATGATTGAAGCTACTGACTGAATGAAAGGAGCTGGCATCTCACTCTCTTCGAATCTTCTTTATCATGCTAAGAGGAGCAGGAAAAAGCAAAAAATTTCAGAATTGCACCTTGCAATGCGGAGAAATTACTGTTTGTGCATTTAAAAAATTCATTGATTTTTGCCATTGAAAAACATCGTTATTCATATACCAGAAATGATTGAAGCTACTGACTGAATGAAAGGAGCTGGCATCTCACTCTCTTTGAATGTTCTTTATCATGCTAAGAGGAGCAGGAAAAAGCAAAAAATTTCCGAATTGCACCTTGCAATGCGGAGAAATTACTGTTTGTGCATTTACAATATTCATTGATTTTTGCCATTGAAAAACGTCCAGAAATGATTGAAGCTACTGACTGAATGAAAGGAGCTGGCATCTCACTCTCTTTAAATCTTCTTTATCATGCTAAGAGAAGCAGGAAAAAGCAAAAAATTTCAGAATTGCACCTTGCAATGCGGAGAAATTACTCTTTGTGCATTTACAATATTCATTGATTTTTGCCATTGAAAAACATCATGTTATTCATCTACCAGAAATGCTTGAAGCTACTGACTGAATGAAAGGAGCTGGCATCTCACTCTCTTTGAATCTTCTTTATCATGCTAAGAGGAGCAGGAAAAAGCAAAAAATTTCAGAATTGCACCTTGCAATGCGGAGAAACTACTGTTTGTGCATTTACAATATTCATTGATTTTTGCCATTGAAAAACATCATGTTATTCATATACCAGAAATGATTGAAGCTACTGACTGAATGAAAGGAGCTGGCATCTCACTCTCTTTGAATCTTCTTTATCATGCTAAGAGGAGCAGGAAAAAGCAAAAAATTTCAGAATTGCACCTTGCAATGCGGAGAAATTACTGTTTGTGCATTTACAATATTCATTGATTTTTGCCATTGAAAAACATCATGTTATTCATATACCAGAAATGATTGAAGCTACTGACTGAATGAAAGGAGCTGGCATCTCGCTCTCTTTGAATCTTCTTTATCATGCTAAGAGGAGCAGGAAAAAGCAAAAAATTTCAGAATTGCACCTTGCAATGCGGAGAAATTACTGTTTGTGCATTTACAATATTCATTGATTTTTGCCATTGAAAATCATCATGTTATTCATATACCAGAAATGATTGAAGCTACTGACTGAATGAAAGGAGCTGGCATCTCACTCTCTTTGAATCTTCTTTATCATGCTATGAGGAGCAGGAAAAAGCAAAAAATTTCAGAATTGCACCTTGCAATGCGGAGAAATTACTGTTTGTGCATTTACAATATTCATTGATTTTTGCCATTGAAAAACATCATGTTATTCATATACCAGAAATGTTTGAAGCTACTGACTGAATGAAAGGAGCTGGCATCTCACTCTCTTTGAATCTTATTAATCATGCTAAGAGGAGCAGGAAAAAGCAAAAAATTTCAGAATTACACCTTGCAATGCGGAGAAATTACTGTTTGTGCATTTACAATATTCATTGATTTTTGCCATTGAAAAACGTCCAGAAATGATTAAAGCTACTGACTGAATGAAAGGAGCTGGCATCTCACTCTCTTTGAATCTTCTTTATCATGCTAAGAGGAGCAGGAAAAAGCAAAAAATTTCAGAATTGCACCTTGCAATGCGGAGAAATTACTGTTTGTGCATTTACAATATTCATTGATTTTTGCCATTGAAAAACGTCCAGAAATGATTGAAGCTACTGACTGAATGAAAGGAGCTGGCATCTCACTCTCTTTGAATCTTCTTTATCATGCTAAGAGGAGCAGGAAAAAGCAAAAAATTTCAGAATTGCACCTTGCAATGCGGAGAAATTACTGTTTGTGCATTTACAATATTCATTGATTTTTGCCATTGAAAAACATCATGTTATTCATATACCAGAAATGTTTGAAGCTACTGACTGAATGAAAGGAGCTGGCATCTCACTCTCTTTGAATCTTCTTTATCATGCTAAGAGGAGCAGGAAAAAGCAAAAAATTTCAGAATTGCACCTTGCAATGCGGAGAAATTACTGTTTGTGCATTTACAATATTCATTGATTTTTGCCATTGAAAAACGTCCAGAAATGATTGAAGCTACTGACTGAATGAAAGGAGCTGGCATCTCACTCTCTTCGAATCTTCTTTATCATGCTAAGAGGAGCAGGAAAAAGCAAAAAATTTCAGAATTGCACCTTGCAATGCGGAGAAATTACTGTTTGTGCATTTAAAAAATTCATTGATTTTTGCCATTGAAAAACATCATGTTATTCATATACCAGAAATGATTGAAGCTACTGACTGAATGAAAGGAGCTGGCATCTCACTCTCTTTGAATGTTCTTTATCATGCTAAGAGGAGCAGGAAAAAGCAAAAAATTTCCGAATTGCACCTTGCAATGCGGAGAAATTACTGTTTGTGCATTTACAATATTCATTGATTTTTGCCATTGAAAAACGTCCAGAAATGATTGAAGCTACTGACTGAATAAAAGGAGCTGGCATCTCACTCTCTTTAAATCTTCTTTATCATGCTAAGAGAAGCAGGAAAAAGCAAAAAATTTCAGAATTGCACCTTGCAATGCGGAGAAATTACTCTTTGTGCATTTACAATATTCATTGATTTTTGCCATTGAAAAACATCATGTTATTCATCTACCAGAAATGCTTGAAGCTACTGACTGAATGAAAGGAGCTGGCATCTCACTCTCTTTGAATCTTCTTTATCATGCTAAGAGGAGCAGGAAAAAGCAAAAAATTTCAGAATTGCACCTTGCAATGCGGAGAAACTACTGTTTGTGCATTTACAATATTCATTGATTTTTGCCATTGAAAAACATCATGTTATTCATATACCAGAAATGATTGAAGCTACTGACTGAATGAAAGGAGCTGGCATCTCACTCTCTTTGAATCTTCTTTATCATGCTAAGAGGAGCAGGAAAAAGCAAAAAATTTCAGAATTGCACCTTGCAATGCGGAGAAATTACTGTTTGTGCATTTACAATATTCATTGATTTTTGCCATTGAAAAACATCATGTTATTCATATACCAGAAATGTTTGAAGCTACTGACTGAATGAAAGGAGCTGGCATCTCACTCTCTTTGAATCTTCTTTATCATGCTAAGAGGAGCAGGAAAAAGCAAAAAGTTTCAGAATTGCACCTTGCAATGCGGAGAAATTACTGTTTGTGCATTTACAATATTCATTGATTTTTGCCATTGAAAAACGTCCAGAAATGATTGAAGCTACTGACTGAATGAAAGGAGCTGGCATCTCACTCTCTTCGAATCTTCTTTATCATGCTAAGAGGAGCAGGAAAAAGCAAAAAATTTCAGAATTGCACCTTGCAATGCGGAGAAATTACTGTTTGTGCATTTAAAAAATTCATTGATTTTTGCCATTGAAAAACATCATGTTATTCATATACCAGAAATGATTGAAGCTACTGACTGAATGAAAGGAGCTGGCATCTCACTCTCTTTGAATGTTCTTTATCATGCTAAGAGGAGCAGGAAAAAGCAAAAAATTTCCGAATTGCACCTTGCAATGCGGAGAAATTACTGTTTGTGCATTTACAATATTCATTGATTTTTGCCATTGAAAAACGTCCAGAAATGATTGAAGCTACTGACTGAATGAAAGGAGCTGGCATCTCACTCTCTTTAAATCTTCTTTATCATGCTAAGAGAAGCAGGAAAAAGCAAAAAATTTCAGAATTGCACCTTGCAATGCGGAGAAATTACTCTTTGTGCATTTACAATATTCATTGATTTTTGCCATTGAAAAACATCATGTTATTCATCTACCAGAAATGCTTGAAGCTACTGACTGAATGAAAGGAGCTGGCATCTCACTCTCTTTGAATCTTCTTTATCATGCTAAGAGGAGCAGGAAAAAGCAAAAAATTTCAGAATTGCACCTTGCAATGCGGAGAAACTACTGTTTGTGCATTTACAATATTCATTGATTTTTGCCATTGAAAAACATCATGTTATTCATATACCAGAAATGATTGAAGCTACTGACTGAATGAAAGGAGCTGGCATCTCACTCTCTTTGAATCTTCTTTATCATGCTAAGAGGAGCAGGAAAAAGCAAAAAATTTCAGAATTGCACCTTGCAATGCGGAGAAATTACTGTTTGTGCATTTACAATATTCATTGATTTTTGCCATTGAAAAACATCATGTTATTCATATACCAGAAATGATTGAAGCTACTGACTGAATGAAAGGAGCTGGCATCTCGCTCTCTTTGAATCTTCTTTATCATGCTAAGAGGAGCAGGAAAAAGCAAAAAATTTCAGAATTGCACCTTGCAATGCGGAGAAATTACTGTTTGTGCATTTACAATATTCATTGATTTTTGCCATTGAAAATCATCATGTTATTCATATACCAGAAATGATTGAAGCTACTGACTGAATGAAAGGAGCTGGCATCTCACTCTCTTTGAATCTTCTTTATCATGCTATGAGGAGCAGGAAAAAGCAAAAAATTTCAGAATTGCACCTTGCAATGCGGAGAAATTACTGTTTGTGCATTTACAATATTCATTGATTTTTGCCATTGAAAAACATCATGTTATTCATATACCAGAAATGTTTGAAGCTACTGACTGAATGAAAGGAGCTGGCATCTCACTCTCTTTGAATCTTATTAATCATGCTAAGAGGAGCAGGAAAAAGCAAAAAATTTCAGAATTACACCTTGCAATGCGGAGAAATTACTGTTTGTGCATTTACAATATTCATTGATTTTTGCCATTGAAAAACGTCCAGAAATGATTAAAGCTACTGACTGAATGAAAGGAGCTGGCATCTCACTCTCTTTGAATCTTCTTTATCATGCTAAGAGGAGCAGGAAAAAGCAAAAAATTTCAGAATTGCACCTTGCAATGCGGAGAAATTACTGTTTGTGCATTTACAATATTCATTGATTTTTGCCATTGAAAAACGTCCAGAAATGATTGAAGCTACTGACTGAATGAAAGGAGCTGGCATCTCACTCTCTTTGAATCTTCTTTATCATGCTAAGAGGAGCAGGAAAAAGCAAAAAATTTCAGAATTGCACCTTGCAATGCGGAGAAATTACTGTTTGTGCATTTACAATATTCATTGATTTTTGCCATTGAAAAACATCATGTTATTCATATACCAGAAATGTTTGAAGCTACTGACTGAATGAAAGGAGCTGGCATCTCACTCTCTTTGAATCTTCTTTATCATGCTAAGAGGAGCAGGAAAAAGCAAAAAATTTCAGAATTGCACCTTGCAATGCGGAGAAATTACTGTTTGTGCATTTACAATATTCATTGATTTTTGCCATTGAAAAACGTCCAGAAATGATTGAAGCTACTGACTGAATGAAAGGAGCTGGCATCTCACTCTCTTCGAATCTTCTTTATCATGCTAAGAGGAGCAGGAAAAAGCAAAAAATTTCAGAATTGCACCTTGCAATGCGGAGAAATTACTGTTTGTGCATTTAAAAAATTCATTGATTTTTGCCATTGAAAAACATCATGTTATTCATATACCAGAAATGATTGAAGCTACTGACTGAATGAAAGGAGCTGGCATCTCACTCTCTTTGAATGTTCTTTATCATGCTAAGAGGAGCAGGAAAAAGCAAAAAATTTCCGAATTGCACCTTGCAATGCGGAGAAATTACTGTTTGTGCATTTACAATATTCATTGATTTTTGCCATTGAAAAACGTCCAGAAATGATTGAAGCTACTGACTGAATAAAAGGAGCTGGCATCTCACTCTCTTTAAATCTTCTTTATCATGCTAAGAGAAGCAGGAAAAAGCAAAAAATTTCAGAATTGCACCTTGCAATGCGGAGAAATTACTCTTTGTGCATTTACAATATTCATTGATTTTTGCCATTGAAAAACATCATGTTATTCATCTACCAGAAATGCTTGAAGCTACTGACTGAATGAAAGGAGCTGGCATCTCACTCTCTTTGAATCTTCTTTATCATGCTAAGAGGAGCAGGAAAAAGCAAAAAATTTCAGAATTGCACCTTGCAATGCGGAGAAACTACTGTTTGTGCATTTACAATATTCATTGATTTTTGCCATTGAAAAACATCATGTTATTCATATACCAGAAATGATTGAAGCTACTGACTGAATGAAAGGAGCTGGCATCTCACTCTCTTTGAATCTTCTTTATCATGCTAAGAGGAGCAGGAAAAAGCAAAAAATTTCAGAATTGCACCTTGCAATGCGGAGAAATTACTGTTTGTGCATTTACAATATTCATTGATTTTTGCCATTGAAAAACATCATGTTATTCATATACCAGAAATGTTTGAAGCTACTGACTGAATGAAAGGAGCTGGCATCTCACTCTCTTTGAATCTTCTTTATCATGCTAAGAGGAGCAGGAAAAAGCAAAAAGTTTCAGAATTGCACCTTGCAATGCGGAGAAATTACTGTTTGTGCATTTACAATATTCATTGATTTTTGCCATTGAAAAACGTCCAGAAATGATTGAAGCTACTGACTGAATGAAAGGAGCTGGCATCTCACTCTCTTCGAATCTTCTTTATCATGCTAAGAGGAGCAGGAAAAAGCAAAAAATTTCAGAATTGCACCTTGCAATGCGGAGAAATTACTGTTTGTGCATTTAAAAAATTCATTGATTTTTGCCATTGAAAAACATCATGTTATTCATATACCAGAAATGATTGAAGCTACTGACTGAATGAAAGGAGCTGGCATCTCACTCTCTTTGAATGTTCTTTATCATGCTAAGAGGAGCAGGAAAAAGCAAAAAATTTCCGAATTGCACCTTGCAATGCGGAGAAATTACTGTTTGTGCATTTACAATATTCATTGATTTTTGCCATTGAAAAACGTCCAGAAATGATTGAAGCTACTGACTGAATGAAAGGAGCTGGCATCTCACTCTCTTTAAATCTTCTTTATCATGCTAAGAGAAGCAGGAAAAAGCAAAAAATTTCAGAATTGCACCTTGCAATGCGGAGAAATTACTCTTTGTGCATTTACAATATTCATTGATTTTTGCCATTGAAAAACATCATGTTATTCATCTACCAGAAATGCTTGAAGCTACTGACTGAATGAAAGGAGCTGGCATCTCACTCTCTTTGAATCTTCTTTATCATGCTAAGAGGAGCAGGAAAAAGCAAAAAATTTCAGAATTGCACCTTGCAATGCGGAGAAACTACTGTTTGTGCATTTACAATATTCATTGATTTTTGCCATTGAAAAACATCATGTTATTCATATACCAGAAATGATTGAAGCTACTGACTGAATGAAAGGAGCTGGCATCTCACTCTCTTTGAATCTTCTTTATCATGCTAAGAGGAGCAGGAAAAAGCAAAAAATTTCAGAATTGCACCTTGCAATGCGGAGAAATTACTGTTTGTGCATTTACAATATTCATTGATTTTTGCCATTGAAAAACATCATGTTATTCATATACCAGAAATGATTGAAGCTACTGACTGAATGAAAGGAGCTGGCATCTCGCTCTCTTTGAATCTTCTTTATCATGCTAAGAGGAGCAGGAAAAAGCAAAAAATTTCAGAATTGCACCTTGCAATGCGGAGAAATTACTGTTTGTGCATTTACAATATTCATTGATTTTTGCCATTGAAAATCATCATGTTATTCATATACCAGAAATGATTGAAGCTACTGACTGAATGAAAGGAGCTGGCATCTCACTCTCTTTGAATCTTCTTTATCATGCTATGAGGAGCAGGAAAAAGCAAAAAATTTCAGAATTGCACCTTGCAATGCGGAGAAATTACTGTTTGTGCATTTACAATATTCATTGATTTTTGCCATTGAAAAACATCATGTTATTCATATACCAGAAATGTTTGAAGCTACTGACTGAATGAAAGGAGCTGGCATCTCACTCTCTTTGAATCTTATTAATCATGCTAAGAGGAGCAGGAAAAAGCAAAAAATTTCAGAATTACACCTTGCAATGCGGAGAAATTACTGTTTGTGCATTTACAATATTCATTGATTTTTGCCATTGAAAAACGTCCAGAAATGATTAAAGCTACTGACTGAATGAAAGGAGCTGGCATCTCACTCTCTTTGAATCTTCTTTATCATGCTAAGAGGAGCAGGAAAAAGCAAAAAATTTCAGAATTGCACCTTGCAATGCGGAGAAATTACTGTTTGTGCATTTACAATATTCATTGATTTTTGCCATTGAAAAACGTCCAGAAATGATTGAAGCTACTGACTGAATGAAAGGAGCTGGCATCTCACTCTCTTTGAATCTTCTTTATCATGCTAAGAGGAGCAGGAAAAAGCAAAAAATTTCAGAATTGCACCTTGCAATGCGGAGAAATTACTGTTTGTGCATTTACAATATTCATTGATTTTTGCCATTGAAAAACATCATGTTATTCATATACCAGAAATGTTTGAAGCTACTGACTGAATGAAAGGAGCTGGCATCTCACTCTCTTTGAATCTTCTTTATCATGCTAAGAGGAGCAGGAAAAAGCAAAAAATTTCAGAATTGCACCTTGCAATGCGGAGAAATTACTGTTTGTGCATTTACAATATTCATTGATTTTTGCCATTGAAAAACGTCCAGAAATGATTGAAGCTACTGACTGAATGAAAGGAGCTGGCATCTCACTCTCTTCGAATCTTCTTTATCATGCTAAGAGGAGCAGGAAAAAGCAAAAAATTTCAGAATTTCACCTTGCAATGCGGAGAAATTACTGTTTGTGCATTTAAAAAATTCATTGATTTTTGCCATTGAAAAACATCATGTTATTCATATACCAGAAATGATTGAAGCTACTGACTGAATGAAAGGAGCTGGCATCTCACTCTCTTTGAATGTTCTTTATCATGCTAAGAGGAGCAGGAAAAAGCAAAAAATTTCCGAATTGCACCTTGCAATGCGGAGAAATTACTGTTTGTGCATTTACAATATTCATTGATTTTTGCCATTGAAAAACGTCCAGAAATGATTGAAGCTACTGACTGAATGAAAGGAGCTGGCATCTCACTCTCTTTAAATCTTCTTTATCATGCTAAGAGAAGCAGGAAAAAGCAAAAAATTTCAGAATTGCACCTTGCAATGCGGAGAAATTACTCTTTGTGCATTTACAATATTCATTGATTTTTGCCATTGAAAAACATCATGTTATTCATCTACCAGAAATGCTTGAAGCTACTGACTGAATGAAACGAGCTGGCATCTCACTCTCTTTGAATCTTCTTTATCATGCTAAGAGGAGCAGGAAAAAGCAAAAAATTTCAGAATTGCACCTTGCAATGCGGAGAAACTACTGTTTGTGCATTTACAATATTCATTGATTTTTGCCATTGAAAAACATCATGTTATTCATATACCAGAAATGATTGAAGCTACTGACTGAATGAAAGGAGCTGGCATCTCACTCTCTTTGAATCTTCTTTATCATGCTAAGAGGAGCAGGAAAAAGCAAAAAATTTCAGAATTGCACCTTGCAATGCGGAGAAATTACTGTTTGTGCATTTACAATATTCATTGATTTTTGCCATTGAAAAACATCATGTTATTCATATACCAGAAATGATTGAAGCTACTGACTGAATGAAAGGAGCTGGCATCTCGCTCTCTTTGAATCTTCTTTATCATGCTAAGAGGAGCAGGAAAAAGCAAAAAATTTCAGAATTGCACCTTGCAATGCGGAGAAATTACTGTTTGTGCATTTACAATATTCATTGATTTTTGCCATTGAAAATCATCATGTTATTCATATACCAGAAATGATTGAAGCTACTGACTGAATGAAAGGAGCTGGCATCTCACTCTCTTTGAATCTTCTTTATCATGCTATGAGGAGCAGGAAAAAGCAAAAAATTTCAGAATTGCACCTTGCAATGCGGAGAAATTACTGTTTGTGCATTTACAATATTCATTGATTTTTGCCATTGAAAAACATCATGTTATTCATATACCAGAAATGTTTGAAGCTACTGACTGAATGAAAGGAGCTGGCATCTCACTCTCTTTGAATCTTATTAATCATGCTAAGAGGAGCAGGAAAAAGCAAAAAATTTCAGAATTACACCTTGCAATGCGGAGAAATTACTGTTTGTGCATTTACAATATTCATTGATTTTTGCCATTGAAAAACGTCCAGAAATGATTAAAGCTACTGACTGAATGAAAGGAGCTGGCATCTCACTCTCTTTGAATCTTCTTTATCATGCTAAGAGGAGCAGGAAAAAGCAAAAAATTTCAGAATTGCACCTTGCAATGCGGAGAAATTACTGTTTGTGCATTTACAATATTCATTGATTTTTGCCATTGAAAAACGTCCAGAAATGATTGAAGCTACTGACTGAATGAAAGGAGCTGGCATCTCACTCTCTTTGAATCTTCTTTATCATGCTAAGAGGAGCAGGAAAAAGCAAAAAATTTCAGAATTGCACCTTGCAATGCGGAGAAATTACTGTTTGTGCATTTACAATATTCATTGATTTTTGCCATTGAAAAACATCATGTTATTCATATACCAGAAATGTTTGAAGCTACTGACTGAATGAAAGGAGCTGGCATCTCACTCTCTTTGAATCTTCTTTATCATGCTAAGAGGAGCAGGAAAAAGCAAAAAATTTCAGAATTGCACCTTGCAATGCGGAGAAATTACTGTTTGTGCATTTACAATATTCATTGATTTTTGCCATTGAAAAACGTCCAGAAATGATTGAAGCTACTGACTGAATGAAAGGAGCTGGCATCTCACTCTCTTCGAATCTTCTTTATCATGCTAAGAGGAGCAGGAAAAAGCAAAAAATTTCAGAATTGCACCTTGCAATGCGGAGAAATTACTGTTTGTGCATTTAAAAAATTCATTGATTTTTGCCATTGAAAAACATCATGTTATTCATATACCAGAAATGATTGAAGCTACTGACTGAATGAAAGGAGCTGGCATCTCACTCTCTTTGAATGTTCTTTATCATGCTAAGAGGAGCAGGAAAAAGCAAAAAATTTCCGAATTGCACCTTGCAATGCGGAGAAATTACTGTTTGTGCATTTACAATATTCATTGATTTTTGCCATTGAAAAACGTCCAGAAATGATTGAAGCTGCTGACTGAATGAAAGGAGCTGGCATCTCACTCTCTTTGAATCTTCTTTATCATGCTAAGAGGAGCAGGAAAAAGCAAAAAATTTCAGAATTGCACCTTGCAATGCGGAGAAATTACTGTTTGTGCATTTACAATATTCATTGATTTTTGCCATTGAAAAACATCATGTTATTCATCTACCAGAAATGTTTGAAGCTACTGACTGAATGAAAGGAGCTGGCATCTCGCTCTCTTTGAATCTTCTTTATCATGCTAAGAGGAGCAGGAAAAAGCAAAAAATTTCAGAATTGCACCTTGCAATGCGGAGAAATTACTGTTTGTGCATTTACAATATTCATTGATTTTTGCCATTGAAAAACATCATGTTATTCATATACCAGAAATGATTGAAGCTACTGACTGAATGAAAGGAGCTGGCATCTCGCTCTCTTTGAATCTTCTTTATCATGCTAAGAGGAGCAGGAAAAAGCAAAAAATTTCAGAATTGCACCTTGCAATGCGGAGAAATTACTGTTTGTGCATTTACAATATTCATTGATTTTTGCCATTGAAAAACATCATGTTATTCATATACCAGAAATGTTTGAAGCTACTGACTGAATGAAAGGAGCTGGCATCTCACTCTCTTTGAATCTTCTTTATCATGCTAAGAGGAGCAGGAAAAAGCAAAAAATTTCAGAATTGCACCTTGCAATGCGGAGAAATTACTGTTTGTGCATTTACAATATTCATTGATTTTTGCCATTGAAAAACGTACAGAAATGATTGAAGCTACTGACTGAATGAAAGGAGCTGGCATCTCACTCTCTTTGAATCTTCTTTATCATGCTAAGAGGAGCAGGAAAAAGCAAAAAATTTCAGAATTGCACCTTGCAATGCGGAGAAATTACTGTTTGTGCATTTACAATATTCATTGATTTTTGCCATTGAAAAACATCATGTTATTCATCTACCAGAAATGTTTGAAGCTACTGACTGAATGAAAGGAGCTGGCATCTCACTCTCTTTGAATCTTCTTTATCATGCTAAGAGGAGCAGGAAAAAGCAAAAAATTTCAGAATTGCACCTTGCAATGCGGAGAAACTACTGTTTGTGCATTTACAATATTCATTGATTTTTGCCATTGAAAAACATCATGTTATTCATATACCAGAAATGATTGAAGCTACTGACTGAATGAAAGGAGCTGGCATCTCACTCTCTTTGAATCTTCTTTATCATGCTAAGAGGAGCAGGAAAAAGCAAAAAATTTCAGAATTGCACCTTGCAATGCGGTGAAATTACTGTTTGTGCATTTACAATATTCATTGATTTTTGCCATTGAAAAACATCATGTTATTCATATACCAGAAATGATTTAAGCTACTGACTGAATGAAAGGAGCTGGCATCTCGCTCTCTTTGAATCTTCTTTATCATGCTAAGAGGAGCAGGAAAAAGCAAAAAATTTCAGAATTGCACCTTGCAATGCGGAGAAATTACTGTTTGTGCATTTACAATATTCATTGATTTTTGCCATTGAAAATCATCATGTTATTCATATACCAGAAATGATTGAAGCTACTGACTGAACGAAAGGAGCTGGCATCTCACTCTCTTTGAATCTTCTTTATCATGCTATGAGGAGCAGGAAAAAGCAAAAAATTTCAGAATTGCACTTTGCAATGCGGAGAAATTACTGTTTGTGCATTTACAATATTCATTGATTTTTGCCATTGAAAAACGTCCAGAAATGATTGAAGCTACTGACTGAAGGAAAGGAGCTGGCATCTCACTCTCTTTGAATCTTCTTTATCATGCTAAGAGGAGCAGGAAAAAGCAAAAAATTTCAGAATTGCACCTTGCAATGCGGAGAAATTACTGTTTGTGCATTTACAATATTCATTGATTTTTGCCATTGAAAAACGTCCAGAAATAATTGAAGCTACTGGCTGAATGAAAGGAGCTGGCATCTCACTCTCTTTGAATCTTCTTTATCATGCTAAGAGGAGCAGGAAAAAGCAAAAAATTTCAGAATTGCACCTTGCAATGCGGAGAAATTACTGTTTGTGCATTTACAATATTCATTGATTTTTGTGATTGAAAAACATCATGTTATTCATATACCAGAAATGTTTGAAGCTACTGACTGAATGAAAGGAGCTGGCATCTCACTCTCTTTGAATCTTCTTTATCATGCTAAGAGGAGCAGGAAAAAGCAAAAAATTTCAGAATTGCACCTTGCAATGCGGAGAAATTACTGTTTGTGCATTTACAATATTCATTGATTTTTGCCATGGAAAAACATCATGTTATTCATATACCAGAAATGTTTGAAGCTACTGACTGAATGAAAGGAGCTGGCATCTCACTCTCTTTGAATCTTCTTTATCATGCTAAGAGGAGCAGGAAAAAGCAAAAAATTTCTGAATTGCACCTTGCAATGCGGAGAAATTACTGTTTGTGCATTTACAATATTCATTGATTTTTGCCATTGAAAAACGTCCAGAAATGATTGAAGCTACTGACTGAATGAAAGGAGCTGGCATCTCACTCTCTTTGAATCTTCTTTATCATGCTAAGAGGAGCAGGAAAAAGCAAAAAATTTCAGAATTGCACCTTGCAATGCGGAGAAATTACTGTTTGTGCATTTACAATATTCATTGATTTTTGCCATTGAAAAACATCATGTTATTCATATACCAGAAATGATTGAAGCTACTGACTGAATGAAAGGAGCTGGCATCTCGCTCTCTTTGAATCTTCTTTATCATGCTAAGAGGAGCAGGAAAAAGCAAAAAATTTCAGAATTGCACCTTGCAATGCGGAGAAATTACTGTTTGTGCATTTACAATATTCATTGATTTTTGCCATTGAAAATCATCATGTTATTCATATACCAGAAATGATTGAAGCTACTGACTGAATGAAAGGAGCTGGCATCTCACTCTCTTTGAATCTTCTTTATCATGCTAAGAGGAGCAGGAAAAAGCAAAAAATTTCAGAATTGCACCTTGCAATGCGGAGAAATTACTGTTTGTGCATTTACAATATTCATTGATTTTTGCCATTGAAAAACGTCCAGAAATGATTGAAGCTACTGACTGAATGAAAGGAGCTGGCATCTCACTCTCTTTGAATCTTCTTTATCATGCTAAGAGGAGCAGGAAAAAGCAAAAAATTTCAGAATTGCACCTTGCAATGCGGAGAAATTACTGTTTGTGCATTTACAAAATTCATTGATTTTTGCCATTGAAAAACATCATGTTATTCATATACCAGAAATGATTGAAGCTACTGACTGAATGAAAGGAGCTGGCATCTCACTCTCTTTGAATCTTCTTTATCATGCTAAGAGGAGCAGGAAAAAGCAAAAAATTTCAGAATTGCACCTTGCAATGCGGAGAAATTACGGTTTGTGCATTTACAATATTCATTGATTTTTGCCATTGAAAAACGTCCAGAAATGATTGAAGCTACAGACTGAATGAAAGGAGCTGGCATCTCACTCTCTTTGAATCTTCTTTATCATGCTAAGAGGAGCAGGAAAAAGCAAAAAATTTCAGAATTGCACCTTGCAATGCGGAGAAATTACTGTTTGTTCATTTACAATATTCATTGATTTTTGCCATGGAAAAACATCATGTTATTCATATACCAGAAATGTTTGAAGCTACTGACTGAATGAAAGGAGCTGGCATCTCACTCTCTTTGAATCTTCTTTATCATGCTAAGAGGAGCAGGAAAAAGCAAAAAATTTCTGAATTCCACCTTGCAATGCGGAGAAATTACTGTTTGTGCATTTACAATATTCATTGATTTTTGCCATTGAAAAACGTCCAGAAATGATTGAAGCTACTGACTGAATGAAAGGAGCTGGCATCTCACTCTCTTTGAATCTTGTTTATCATGCTAAGAGGAGCAGGAAAAAGCAAAAAATTTCAGAATTGCACATTGCAATGCAGAGAAATTACTGTTTGTGCATTTACAATATTCATTGATTTTTGCCATTGAAAAACGTCCAGAAATGATTGAAGCTACTGACTGAATGAAAGGAGCTGGCATCTCACTCTCTTTGAATCTTCTTTATCATGCTAAGAGGAGCAGGAAAAAGCAAAAAATTTCAGAATTGCACCTTGCAATGCGGAGAAATTACTGTTTGTGCATTTACAATATTCATTGATTTTTGCCATTGAAAAACATCATGTTATTCATATACCAGAAATGATTGAAGCTACTGACTGAATGAAAGGAGCTGGCATCTCACTCTCTTTGAATCTTCTTTATCATGCTAAGAGGAGCAGGAAAAAGCAAAAAATTTCAGAATTACACCTTGCAATGCGGAGAAATTACTGTTTGTGCATTTACAATATTCATTGATTTTTGCCATTGAAAAACGTCCAGAAATGATTAAAGCTACTGACTGAATGAAAGGAGCTGGCATCTCACTCTCTTTGAATCTTCTTTATCATGCTAAGAGGAGCAGGAAAAAGCAAAAAATTTCAGAATTGCACCTTGCAATGCGGAGAAATTACTGTTTGTGCATTTACAATATTCATTGATT
The DNA here is from genome assembly GCF_046119375.1 of Phyllobates terribilis. Lineage (NCBI taxonomy): Eukaryota > Metazoa > Chordata > Amphibia > Anura > Dendrobatidae > Phyllobates > Phyllobates terribilis. Next base: position 123,728 of record NW_027364164.1, on the reverse strand, counting down.
TTTGCCATTGAAAAACATCATGTTATTCATATACCAGAAATGATTGAAGCTACTGACTGAATGAAAGGAGCTGGCATCTCACTCTCTTTGAATCTTCTTTATCATGCTAAGAGGAGCAGGAAAAAGCAAAAAATTTCAGAATTGCACCTTGCAATGCGGAGAAATTACTGTTTGTGCATTTGCAATATTCATTGATTTTTGCCATAGAAAAACATCCAGAAATGATTGAAGCTACTGACTGAATGAAAGGAGCTGGCATCTCACTCTCTTTGAATCTTCTTTATCATGCTAAGAGGAGCAGGAAAAAGCAAAAAATTTCAGAATTGCACCTTGCAATGCGGAGAAATTACTGTTTGTGCATTTACAATATTCATTGATTTTTGCCATTGAAAAACATCAAGTTATTCATATACCAGAAATGTTTGAAGCTACTGACTGAATGAAAGGAGCTGGCATCTCACTCTCTTTGAATCATCTTTATCATGCTAAGAGGAGCAGGAAAAGGCAAAAAATTTCAGAATTGCACCTTGCAATGCGGAGAAATTACTGTTTCTGCATTTACAATATTCATTGATTTTTGCCATTGAAAAACGTCCAGAAATGATTGAAGCTACTGACTGAATGAAAGGAGCTGGCATCTCACTCTCTTTGAATCTTCTTTATCATGCTAAGAGGAGCAGGAAAAAGCAAAAAATTTCAGAATTGCACCTTGCAATGCGGAGAAATTACTGTTTGTGCATTTACAATATTCATTGATTTTTGCCATTGAAAAACGTCCAGAAATGATTGAAGCTACTGACTGAATGAAAGGAGCTGGCATCTCACTCTCTTTGAATCTTCTTTATCATGCTAAGAGGAGCAGGAAAAAGCAAAAAAATTTCAGAATTGCACCTTGCAATGCGGAGAAATTACTGTTTGTGCATTTACAATATTCATTGATTTTTGCCATTGAATAACATCATGTTATTCATATACCAGAAATGATTGAAGCTACTGACTGAATGAAAGGAGCTGGCATCTCACTCTCTTTGAATCTTATTAATCATGCTAAGAGGAGCAGGAAAAAGCAAAAAATTTCAGAATTACACCTTGCAATGCGGAGAAATTACTGTTTGTGCATTTACAATATTCATTGATTTTTGCCATTGAAAAATGTCCAGAAATGATTAAAGCTACTGACTGAATGAAAGGAGCTGGCATCTCACTCTCTTTGAATCTTCTTTATCATGCTAAGAGGAGCAGGAAAAAGCAAAAAATTTCAGAATTGCACCTTGCAATGCGGAGAAATTACTGTTTGTGCATTTACAATATTCATTGATTTTTGCCATTGAAAAACGTCCAGAAATGATTGAAGCTACTGACTGAATGAAAGGAGCTGGCATCTCACTCTCTTTGAATCTTCTTTATCATGCTAAGAGGAGCAGGAAAAAGCAAAAAATTTCAGAATTGCACCTTGCAATGCGGAGAAATTACTGTTTGTGCATTTACAATATTCATTGATTTTTGCCATTGAAAAACATCATGTTATTCATATACCAGAAATGTTTGAAGCTACTGACTGAATGAAAGGAGCTGGCATCTCACTCTCTTTGAATCTTCTTTATCATGCTAAGAGGAGCAGGAAAAAGCAAAAAATTTCAGAATTGCACCTTGCAATGCGGAGAAATTACTGTTTGTGCATTTACAATATTCATTGATTTTTGCCATTGAAAAACGTCCAGAAATGATTGAAGCTACTGACTGAATGAAAGGAGCTGGCATCTCACTCTCTTCGAATCTTCTTTATCATGCTAAGAGGAGCAGGAAAAAGCAAAAAATTTCAGAATTGCACCTTGCAATGCGGAGAAATTACTGTTTGTGCATTTAAAAAATTCATTGATTTTTGCCATTGAAAAACATCATGTTATTCATATACCAGAAATGATTGAAGCTACTGACTGAATGAAAGGAGCTGGCATCTCACTCTCTTTGAATGTTCTTTATCATGCTAAGAGGAGCAGGAAAAAGCAAAAAATTTCCGAATTGCACCTTGCAATGCGGAGAAATTACTGTTTGTGCATTTACAATATTCATTGATTTTTGCCATTGAAAAACGTCCAGAAATGATTGAAGCTACTGACTGAAGGAAAGGAGCTGGCATCTCACTCTCTTTGAATCTTCTTTATCATGCTAAGAGAAGCAGGAAAAAGCAAAAAATTTCAGAATTGCACCTTGCAATGCGGAGAAATTACTCTTTGTGCATTTACAATATTCATTGATTTTTGCCATTGAAAAACATCATGTTATTCATCTACCAGAAATGCTTGAAGCTACTGACTGAATGAAAGGAGCTGGCATCTCACTCTCTTTGAATCTTCTTTATCATGCTAAGAGGAGCAGGAAAAAGCAAAAAATTTCAAAATTGCACCTTGCAATGCGGAGAAACTACTGTTTGTGCATTTACAATATTCATTGATTTTTGCCATTGAAAAACATCATGTTATTCATATACCAGAAATGATTGAAGCTACTGACTGAATGAAAGGAGCTGGCATCTCACTCTCTTTGAATCTTCTTTATCATGCTAAGAGGAGCAGGAAAAAGCAAAAAATTTCAGAATTGCACCTTGCAATGCGGAGAAATTACTGTTTGTGCATTTACAATATTCATTGATTTTTGCCATTGAAAAACATCATGTTATTCATATACCAGAAATGATTGAAGCTACTGACTGAATGAAAGGAGCTGGCATCTCGCTCTCTTTGAATCTTCTTTATCATGCTAAGAGGAGCAGGAAAAAGCAAAAAATTTCAGAATTGCACCTTGCAATGCGGAGAAATTACTGTTTGTGCATTTACAATATTCATTGATTTTTGCCATTGAAAATCATCATGTTATTCATATACCAGAAATTATTGAAGCTACTGACTGAATGAAAGGAGCTGGCATCTCACTCTCTTTGAATCTTCTTTATCATGCTATGAGGAGCAGGAAAAAGCAAAAAATTTCAGAATTGCACCTTGCAATGCGGAGAAATTACTGTTTGTGCATTTACAATATTCATTGATTTTTGCCATTGAAAAACATCATGTTATTCATATACCAGAAATGTTTGAAGCTACTGACTGAATGAAAGGAGCTGGCATCTCACTCTCTTTGAATCTTCTTTATCATGCTAAGAGGAGCAGGAAAAAGCAAAAAATTTCAGAATTGCACCTTGCAATGCGGAGAAATTACTGTTTGTGCATTTACAATATTCATTGATTTTTGCCATTGAAAAACGTCCAGAAATGATTGAAGCTACTGACTGAATGAAAGGAGCTGGCATCTCACTCTCTTCGAATCTTCTTTATCATGCTAAGAGGAGCAGGAAAAAGCAAAAAATTTCAGAATTGCACCTTGCAATCCGGAGAAATTACTGTTTGTGCATTTAAAAAATTCATTGATTTTTGCCATTGAAAAACATCATGTTATTCATATACCAGAAATGATTGAAGCTACTGACTGAATGAAAGGAGCTGGCATCTCACTCTCTTTGAATGTTCTTTATCATGCTAAGAGGAGCAGGAAAAAGCAAAAAATTTCAGAATTGCACCTTGCAATGCGGAGAAATTACTGTTTGTGCATTTACAATATTCATTGATTTTTGCCATTGAAAAACGTCCAGAAATGATTGAAGCTACTGACTGAATGAAAGGAGCTGGCATCTCACTCTCTTTGAATCTTCTTTATCATGCTAAGAGGAGCAGGAAAAAGCAAAAAATTTCAGAATTGCACCTTGCAATGCGGAGAAATTACTGTTTGTGCATTTACAATATTCATTGATTTTTGCCATTGAAAAACATCATGTTATTCATCTACCAGAAATGTTTGAAGCTACTGACTGAATGAAAGGAGCTGGCATCTCACTCTCTTTGAATCTTCTTTATCATGCTAAGAGGAGCAGGAAAAAGCAAAAAATTTCAGAATTGCACCTTGCAATGCGGAGAAACTACTGTTTGTGCATTTACAATATTCATTGATTTTTGCCATTGAAAAACATCATGTTATTCATATACCAGAAATGATTGAAGCTACTGACTGAATGAAAGGAGCTGGCATCTCACTCTCTTTGAATCTTCTTTATCATGCTAAGAGGAGCAGGAAAAAGCAAAAAATTTCAGAATTGCACCTTGCAATGCGGAGAAATTACTGTTTGTGCATTTACAATATTCATTGATTTTTGCCATTGAAAAACATCATGTTATTCATATACCAGAAATGATTGAAGCTACTGACTGAATGAAAGGAGCTGGCATCTCGCTCTCTTTGAATCTTCTTTATCATGCTAAGAGGAGCAGGAAAAAGCAAAAAATTTCAGAATTGCACCTTGCAATGCGGAGAAATTACTGTTTGTGCATTTACAATATTCATTGATTTTTGCCATTGAAAATCATCATGTTATTCATATACCAGAAATGATTGAAGCTACTGACTGAATGAAAGGAGCTGGCATCTCACTCTCTTTGAATCTTCTTTATCATGCTATGAGGAGCAGGAAAAAGGAAAAAATTTCAGAATTGCACTTTGCAATGCGGAGAAATTACTGTTTGTGCATTTACAATATTCATTGATTTTTGCCATTGAAAAATGTCCAGAAATGATTGAAGCTACTGACTGAAGGAAAGGAGCTGGCATCTCACTCTCTTTGAATCTTCTTTATCATGCTAAGAGGAGCAGGAAAAAGCAAAAAATTTCAGAATTGCACCTTGCAATGCGGAGAAATTACTGTTTGTGCATTTACAATATTCATTGATTTTTGCCATTGAAAAACGTCCAGAAATAATTGAAGCTACTGGCTGAATGAAAGGAGCTGGCATCTCACTCTCTTTGAATCTTCTTTATCATGCTAAGAGGAGCAGGAAAAAGCAAAAAATTTCAGAATTGCACCTTGCAATGCGGAGAAATTACTGTTTGTGCATTTACAATATTCATTGATTTTTGTGATTGAAAAACATCATGTTATTCATATACCAGAAATGTTTGAAGCTACTGACTGAATGAAAGGAGCTGGCATCTCACTCTCTTTGAATCTTCTTTATCATGCTAAGAGGAGCAGGAAAAAGCAAAAAATTTCAGAATTGCACCTTGCAATGCGGAGAAATTACTGTTTGTGCATTTACAATATTCATTGATTTTTGCCATTGAAAAACGTCCAGAAATGATTGAAGCTACTGACTGAATGAAAGGAGCTGGCATCTCACTCTCTTTAAATCTTCTTTATCATGCTAAGAGAAGCAGGAAAAAGCAAAAAATTTCAGAATTGCACCTTGCAATGCGGAGAAATTACTCTTTGTGCATTTACAATATTCATTGATTTTTGCCATTGAAAAACATCATGTTATTCATCTACCAGAAATGCTTGAAGCTACTGACTGAATGAAACGAGCTGGCATCTCACTCTCTTTGAATCTTCTTTATCATGCTAAGAGGAGCAGGAAAAAGCAAAAAATTTCAGAATTGCACCTTGCAATGCGGAGAAACTACTGTTTGTGCATTTACAATATTCATTGATTTTTGCCATTGAAAAACATCATGTTATTCATATACCAGAAATGATTGAAGCTACTGACTGAATGAAAGGAGCTGGCATCTCACTCTCTTTGAATCTTCTTTATCATGCTAAGAGGAGCAGGAAAAAGCAAAAAATTTCAGAATTGCACCTTGCAATGCGGAGAAATTACTGTTTGTGCATTTACAATATTCATTGATTTTTGCCATTGAAAAACATCATGTTATTCATATACCAGAAATGATTGAAGCTACTGACTGAATGAAAGGAGCTGGCATCTCGCTCTCTTTGAATCTTCTTTATCATGCTAAGAGGAGCAGGAAAAAGCAAAAAATTTCAGAATTGCACCTTGCAATGCGGAGAAATTACTGTTTGTGCATTTACAATATTCATTGATTTTTGCCATTGAAAATCATCATGTTATTCATATACCAGAAATGATTGAAGCTACTGACTGAATGAAAGGAGCTGGCATCTCACTCTCTTTGAATCTTCTTTATCATGCTATGAGGAGCAGGAAAAAGCAAAAAATTTCAGAATTGCACCTTGCAATGCGGAGAAATTACTGTTTGTGCATTTACAATATTCATTGATTTTTGCCATTGAAAAACATCATGTTATTCATATACCAGAAATGTTTGAAGCTACTGACTGAATGAAAGGAGCTGGCATCTCACTCTCTTTGAATCTTATTAATCATGCTAAGAGGAGCAGGAAAAAGCAAAAAATTTCAGAATTACACCTTGCAATGCGGAGAAATTACTGTTTGTGCATTTACAATATTCATTGATTTTTGCCATTGAAAAACGTCCAGAAATGATTAAAGCTACTGACTGAATGAAAGGAGCTGGCATCTCACTCTCTTTGAATCTTCTTTATCATGCTAAGAGGAGCAGGAAAAAGCAAAAAATTTCAGAATTGCACCTTGCAATGCGGAGAAATTACTGTTTGTGCATTTACAATATTCATTGATTTTTGCCATTGAAAAACGTCCAGAAATGATTGAAGCTACTGACTGAATGAAAGGAGCTGGCATCTCACTCTCTTTGAATCTTCTTTATCATGCTAAGAGGAGCAGGAAAAAGCAAAAAATTTCAGAATTGCACCTTGCAATGCGGAGAAATTACTGTTTGTGCATTTACAATATTCATTGATTTTTGCCATTGAAAAACATCATGTTATTCATATACCAGAAATGTTTGAAGCTACTGACTGAATGAAAGGAGCTGGCATCTCACTCTCTTTGAATCTTCTTTATCATGCTAAGAGGAGCAGGAAAAAGCAAAAAATTTCAGAATTGCACCTTGCAATGCGGAGAAATTACTGTTTGTGCATTTACAATATTCATTGATTTTTGCCATTGAAAAACGTCCAGAAATGATTGAAGCTACTGACTGAATGAAAGGAGCTGGCATCTCACTCTCTTCGAATCTTCCTTATCATGCTAAGAGGAGCAGGAAAAAGCAAACAATTTCAGAATTGCACCTTGCAATGCGGAGAAATTACTGTTTGTGCATTTAAAAAATTCATTGATTTTTGCCATTGAAAAACATCATGTTATTCATATACCAGAAATGATTGAAGCTACTGACTGAATGAAAGGAGCTGGCATCTCACTCTCTTTGAATGTTCTTTATCATGCTAAGAGGAGCAGGAAAAAGCAAAAAATTTCCGAATTGCACCTTGCAATGCGGAGAAATTACTGTTTGTGCATTTACAATATTCATTGATTTTTGCCATTGAAAAACGTCCAGAAATGATTGAAGCTGCTGACTGAATGAAAGGAGCTGGCATCTCACTCTCTTTGAATCTTCTTTATCATGCTAAGAGGAGCAGGAAAAAGCAAAAAATTTCAGAATTGCACCTTGCAATGCGGAGAAATTACTGTTTGTGCATTTACAATATTCATTGATTTTTGCCATTGAAAAACATCATGTTATTCATCTACCAGAAATGTTTGAAGCTACTGACTGAATGAAAGGAGCTGGCATCTCGCTCTCTTTGAATCTTCTTTATCATGCTAAGAGGAGCAGGAAAAAGCAAAAAATTTCAGAATTGCACCTTGCAATGCGGAGAAATTACTGTTTGTGCATTTACAATATTCATTGATTTTTGCCATTGAAAAACATCATGTTATTCATATACCAGAAATGATTGAAGCTACTGACTGAATGAAAGGAGCTGGCATCTCGCTCTCTTTGAATCTTCTTTATCATGCTAAGAGGAGCAGGAAAAAGCAAAAAATTTCAGAATTGCACCTTGCAATGCGGAGAAATTACTGTTTGTGCATTTACAATATTCATTGATTTTTGCCATTGAAAAACATCATGTTATTCATATACCAGAAATGTTTGAAGCTACTGACTGAATGAAAGGAGCTGGCATCTCACTCTCTTTGAATCTTCTTTATCATGCTAAGAGGAGCAGGAAAAAGCAAAAAATTTCAGAATTGCACCTTGCAATGCGGAGAAATTACTGTTTGTGCATTTACAATATTCATTGATTTTTGCCATTGAAAAACGTCCAGAAATGATTGAAGCTACTGACTGAATGAAAGGAGCTGGCATCTCACTCTCTTTGAATCTTCTTTATCATGCTAAGAGGAGCAGGAAAAAGCAAAAAATTTCAGAATTGCACCTTGCAATGCGGAGAAATTACTGTTTGGGCATTTACAATATTCATTGATTTTTGCCATTGAAAAACATCATGTTATTCATCTACCAGAAATGTTTGAAGCTACTGACTGAATGAAAGGAGCTGGCATCTCACTCTCTTTGAATCTTCTTTATCATGCTAAGAGGAGCAGGAAAAAGCAAAAAATTTCAGAATTGCACCTTGCAATGCGGAGAAACTACTGTTTGTGCATTTACAATATTCATTGATTTTTGCCATTGAAAAACATCATGTTATTCATATACCAGAAATGATTGAAGCTACTGACTGAATGAAAGGAGCTGGCATCTCACTCTCTTTGAATCTTCTTTATCATGCTAAGAGGAGCAGGAAAAAGCAAAAAATTTCAGAATTGCACCTTGCAATGCGGAGAAATTACTGTTTGTGCATTTACAATATTCATTGATTTTTGCCATTGAAAAACATCATGTTATTCATATACCAGAAATGATTTAAGCTACTGACTGAATGAAAGGAGCTGGCATCTCGCTCTCTTTGAATCTTCTTTATCATGCTAAGAGGAGCAGGAAAAAGCAAAAAATTTCAGAATTGCACCTTGCAATGCGGAGAAATTACTGTTTGTGCATTTACAATATTCATTGATTTTTGCCATTGAAAATCATCATGTTATTCATATACCAGAAATGATTGAAGCTACTGACTGAACGAAAGGAGCTGGCATCTCACTCTCTTTGAATCTTCTTTATCATGCTATGAGGAGCAGGAAAAAGCAAAAAATTTCAGAATTGCACTTTGCAATGCGGAGAAATTACTGTTTGTGCATTTACAATATTCATTGATTTTTGCCATTGAAAAACGTCCAGAAATGATTGAAGCTACTGACTGAAGGAAAGGAGCTGGCATCTCACTCTCTTTGAATCTTCTTTATCATGCTAAGAGGAGCAGGAAAAAGCAAAAAATTTCAGAATTGCACCTTGCAATGCGGAGAAATTACTGTTTGTGCATTTACAATATTCATTGATTTTTGCCATTGAAAAACGTCCAGAAATAATTGAAGCTACTGGCTGAATGAAAGGAGCTGGCATCTCACTCTCTTTGAATCTTCTTTATCATGCTAAGAGGAGCAGGAAAAAGCAAAAAATTTCAGAATTGCACCTTGCAATGCGGAGAAATTACTGTTTGTGCATTTACAATATTCATTGATTTTTGTGATTGAAAAACATCATGTTATTCATATACCAGAAATGTTTGAAGCTACTGACTGAATGAAAGGAGCTGGCATCTCACTCTCTTTGAATCTTCTTTATCATGCTAAGAGGAGCAGGAAAAAGCAAAAAATTTCAGAATTGCACCTTGCAATGCGGAGAAATTACTGTTTGTGCATTTACAATATTCATTGATTTTTGCCATGGAAAAACATCATGTTATTCATATACCAGAAATGTTTGAAGCTACTGACTGAATGAAAGGAGCTGGCATCTCACTCTCTTTGAATCTTCTTTATCATGCTAAGAGGAGCAGGAAAAAGCAAAAAATTTCTGAATTGCACCTTGCAATGCGGAGAAATTACTGTTTGTGCATTTACAATATTCATTGATTTTTGCCATTGAAAAACGTCCAGAAATGATTGAAGCTACTGACTGAATGAAAGGAGCTGGCATCTCACTCTCTTTGAATCTTCTTTATCATGCTAAGAGGAGCAGGAAAAAGCAAAAAATTTCAGAATTGCACCTTGCAATGCGGAGAAATTACTGTTTGTGCATTTACAATATTCATTGATTTTTGCCATTGAAAAACATCATGTTATTCATATACCAGAAATGATTGAAGCTACTGACTGAATGAAAGGAGCTGGCATCTCGCTCTCTTTGAATCTTCTTTATCATGCTAAGAGGAGCAGGAAAAAGCAAAAAATTTCAGAATTGCACCTTGCAATGCGGAGAAATTACTGTTTGTGCATTTACAATATTCATTGATTTTTGCCATTGAAAATCATCATGTTATTCATATACCAGAAATGATTGAAGCTACTGACTGAATGAAAGGAGCTGGCATCTCACTCTCTTTGAATCTTCTTTATCATGCTAAGAGGAGCAGGAAAAAGCAAAAAATTTCAGAATTGCACCTTGCAATGCGGAGAAATTACTGTTTGTGCATTTACAATATTCATTGATTTTTGCCATTGAAAAACGTCCAGAAATGATTGAAGCTACTGACTGAATGAAAGGAGCTGGCATCTCACTCTCTTTGAATCTTCTTTATCATGCTAAGAGGAGCAGGAAAAAGCAAAAAATTTCAGAATTGCACCTTGCAATGCGGAGAAATTACTGTTTGTGCATTTACAAAATTCATTGATTTTTGCCATTGAAAAACATCATGTTATTCATATACCAGAAATGATTGAAGCTACTGACTGAATGAAAGGAGCTGGCATCTCACTCTCTTTGAATCTTCTTTATCATGCTAAGAGGAGCAGGAAAAAGCAAAAAATTTCAGAATTGCACCTTGCAATGCGGAGAAATTACGGTTTGTGCATTTACAATATTCATTGATTTTTGCCATTGAAAAACGTCCAGAAATGATTGAAGCTACAGACTGAATGAAAGGAGCTGGCATCTCACTCTCTTTGAATCTTCTTTATCATGCTAAGAGGAGCAGGAAAAAGCAAAAAATTTCAGAATTGCACCTTGCAATGCGGAGAAATTACTGTTTGTTCATTTACAATATTCATTGATTTTTGCCATGGAAAAACATCATGTTATTCATATACCAGAAATGTTTGAAGCTACTGACTGAATGAAAGGAGCTGGCATCTCACTCTCTTTGAATCTTCTTTATCATGCTAAGAGGAGCAGGAAAAAGCAAAAAATTTCTGAATTGCACCTTGCAATGCGGAGAAATTACTGTTTGTGCATTTACAATATTCATTGATTTTTGCCATTGAAAAACGTCCAGAAATGATTGAAGCTACTGACTGAATGAAAGGAGCTGGCATCTCACTCTCTTTGAATCTTGTTTATCATGCTAAGAGGAGCAGGAAAAAGCAAAAAATTTCAGAATTGCACATTGCAATGCAGAGAAATTACTGTTTGTGCATTTACAATATTCATTGATTTTTGCCATTGAAAAACGTCCAGAAATGATTGAAGCTACTGACTGAATGAAAGGAGCTGGCATCTCACTCTCTTTGAATCTTCTTTATCATGCTAAGAGGAGCAGGAAAAAGCAAAAAATTTCAGAATTGCACCTTGCAATGCGGAGAAATTACTGTTTGTGCATTTACAATATTCATTGATTTTTGCCATTGAAAAACATCATGTTATTCATATACCAGAAATGATTGAAGCTACTGACTGAATGAAAGGAGCTGGCATCTCACTCTCTTTGAATCTTCTTTATCATGCTAAGAGGAGCAGGAAAAAGCAAAAAATTTCAGAATTACACCTTGCAATGCGGAGAAATTACTGTTTGTGCATTTACAATATTCATTGATTTTTGCCATTGAAAAACGTCCAGAAATGATTAAAGCTACTGACTGAATGAAAGGAGCTGGCATCTCACTCTCTTTGAATCTTCTTTATCATGCTAAGAGGAGCAGGAAAAAGCAAAAAATTTCAGAATTGCACCTTGCAATGCGGAGAAATTACTGTTTGTGCATTTACAATATTCATTGATTTTTGCCATTGAAAAACATCATGTTATTCATATACCAGAAATGATTGAAGCTACTGACTGAATGAAAGGAGCTGGCATCTCACTCTCTTTGAATCTTCTTTATCATGCTAAGAGGAGCAGGAAAAAGCAAAAAATTTCAGAATTGCACCTTGCAATGCGGAGAAATTACTGTTTGTGCATTTACAATATTCATTGATTTTTGCCATTGAAAAACATCCAGAAATGATTGAAGCTACTGACTGAATGAAAGGAGCTGGCATCTCACTCTCTTTGAATCTTCTTTATCATGCTAAGAGGAGCAGGAAAAAGCAAAAAATTTCAGAATTGCACCTTGCAATGCGGAGAAATTACTGTTTGTGCATTTACAATATTCATTGATTTTTGCCATTGAAAAACGTCCAGAAATGATTGAAGCTACTGACTGAATGAAAGGAGCTGGCATCTCACTCTCTTTGAATCTTCTTTATCATGCTAAGAGGAGCAGGAAAAAGCAAAAAAATTTCAGAATTGCACCTTGCAATGCGGAGAAATTACTGTTTGTGCATTTACAATATTCATTGATTTTTGCCATTGAATAACATCATGTTATTCATATACCAGAAATGATTGAAGCTACTGACTGAATGAAAGGAGCTGGCATCTCACTCTCTTTGAATCTTATTAATCATGCTAAGAGGAGCAGGAAAAAGCAAAAAATTTCAGAATTACACCTTGCAATGCGGAGAAATTACTGTTTGTGCATTTACAATATTCATTGATTTTTGCCATTGAAAAACGTCCAGAAATGATTAAAGCTACTGACTGAATGAAAGGAGCTGGCATCTCACTCTCTTTGAATCTTCTTTATCATGCTAAGAGGAGCAGGAAAAAGCAAAAAATTTCAGAATTGCACCTTGCAATGCGGAGAAATTACTGTTTGTGCATTTACAATATTCATTGATTTTTGCCATTGAAAAACGTCCAGAAATGATTGAAGCTACTGACTGAATGAAAGGAGCTGGCATCTCACTCTCTTTGAATCTTCTTTATCATGCTAAGAGGAGCAGGAAAAAGCAAAAAATTTCAGAATTGCACCTTGCAATGCGGAGAAATTACGGTTTGTGCATTTACAATATTCATTGATTTTTGCCATTGAAAAACGTCCAGAAATGATTGAAGCTACAGACTGAATGAAAGGAGCTGGCATCTCACTCTCTTTGAATCTTCTTTATCATGCTAAGAGGAGCAGGAAAAAGCAAAAAATTTCAGAATTGCACCTTGCAATGCGGAGAAATTACTGTTTGTTCATTTACAATATTCATTGATTTTTGCCATGGAAAAACATCATGTTATTCATATACCAGAAATGTTTGAAGCTACTGACTGAATGAAAGGAGCTGGCATCTCACTCTCTTTGAATCTTCTTTATCATGCTAAGAGGAGCAGGAAAAAGCAAAAAATTTCTGAATTGCACCTTGCAATGCGGAGAAATTACTGTTTGTGCATTTACAATATTCATTGATTTTTGCCATTGAAAAACGTCCAGAAATGATTGAAGCTACTGACTGAATGAAAGGAGCTGGCATCTCACTCTCTTTGAATCTTGTTTATCATGCTAAGAGGAGCAGGAAAAAGCAAAAAATTTCAGAATTGCACATTGCAATGCAGAGAAATTACTGTTTGTGCATTTACAATATTCATTGATTTTTGCCATTGAAAAACGTCCAGAAATGATTGAAGCTACTGACTGAATGAAAGGAGCTGGCATCTCACTCTCTTTGAATCTTCTTTATCATGCTAAGAGGAGCAGGAAAAAGCAAAAAATTTCAGAATTGCACCTTGCAATGCGGAGAAATTACTGTTTGTGCATTTACAATATTCATTGATTTTTGCCATTGAAAAACATCATGTTATTCATATACCAGAAATGATTGAAGCTACTGACTGAATGAAAGGAGCTGGCATCTCACTCTCTTTGAATCTTCTTTATCATGCTAAGAGGAGCAGGAAAAAGCAAAAAATTTCAGAATTACACCTTGCAATGCGGAGAAATTACTGTTTGTGCATTTACAATATTCATTGATTTTTGCCATTGAAAAACGTCCAGAAATGATTAAAGCTACTGACTGAATGAAAGGAGCTGGCATCTCACTCTCTTTGAATCTTCTTTATCATGCTAAGAGGAGCAGGAAAAAGCAAAAAATTTCAGAATTGCACCTTGCAATGCGGAGAAATTACTGTTTGTGCATTTACAATATTCATTGATTTTTGCCATTGAAAAACATCATGTTATTCATATACCAGAAATGATTGAAGCTACTGACTGAATGAAAGGAGCTGGCATCTCACTCTCTTTGAATCTTCTTTATCATGCTAAGAGGAGCAGGAAAAAGCAAAAAATTTCAGAATTGCACCTTGCAATGCGGAGAAATTACTGTTTGTGCATTTACAATATTCATTGATTTTTGCCATTGAAAAACATCCAGAAATGATTGAAGCTACTGACTGAATGAAAGGAGCTGGCATCTCACTCTCTTTGAATCTTCTTTATCATGCTAAGAGGAGCAGGAAAAAGCAAAAAATTTCAGAATTGCACCTTGCAATGCGGAGAAATTACTGTTTGTGCATTTACAATATTCATTGATTTTTGCCATTGAAAAACGTCCAGAAATGATTGAAGCTACTGACTGAATGAAAGGAGCTGGCATCTCACTCTCTTTGAATCTTCTTTATCATGCTAAGAGGAGCAGGAAAAAGCAAAAAATTTCAGAATTGCACCTTGCAATGCGGAGAAATTACTGTTTGTGCATTTACAATATTCATTGATTTTTGCCATTGAATAACATCATGTTATTCATATACCAGAAATGATTGAAGCTACTGACTGAATGAAAGGAGCTGGCATCTCACTCTCTTTGAATCTTATTAATCATGCTAAGAGGAGCAGGAAAAAGCAAAAAATTTCAGAATTACACCTTGCAATGCGGAGAAATTACTGTTTGTGCATTTACAATATTCATTGATTTTTGCCATTGAAAAACGTCCAGAAATGATTAAAGCTACTGACTGAATGAAAGGAGCTGGCATCTCACTCTCTTTGAATCTTCTTTATCATGCTAAGAGGAGCAGGAAAAAGCAAAAAATTTCAGAATTGCACCTTGCAATGCGGAGAAATTACTGTTTGTGCATTTACAATATTCATTGATTTTTGCCATTGAAAAACGTCCAGAAATGATTGAAGCTACTGACTGAATGAAAGGAGCTGGCATCTCACTCTCTTTGAATCTTCTTTATCATGCTAAGAGGAGCAGGAAAAAGCAAAAAATTTCAGAATTGCACCTTGCAATGCGGAGAAATTACTGTTTGTGCATTTACAATATTCATTGATTTTTGCCATTGAAAAACATCATGTTATTCATATACCAGAAATGTTTGAAGCTACTGACTGAATGAAAGGAGCTGGCATCTCACTCTCTTTGAATCTTCTTTATCATGCTAAGAGGAGCAGGAAAAAGCAAAAAATTTCAGAATTGCACCTTGCAATGCGGAGAAATTACTGTTTGTGCATTTACAATATTCATTGATTTTTGCCATTGAAAAACGTCCAGAAATGATTGAAGCTACTGACTGAATGAAAGGAGCTGGCATCTCACTCTCTTCGAATCTTCTTTATCATGCTAAGAGGAGCAGGAAAAAGCAAAAAATTTCAGAATTGCACCTTGCAATGCGGAGAAATTACTGTTTGTGCATTTAAAAAATTCATTGATTTTTGCCATTGAAAAACATCATGTTATTCATATACCAGAAATGATTGAAGCTACTGACTGAATGAAAGGAGCTGGCATCTCACTCTCTTTGAATGTTCTTTATCATGCTAAGAGGAGCAGGAAAAAGCAAAAAATTTCCGAATTGCACCTTGCAATGCGGAGAAATTACTGTTTGTGCATTTACAATATTCATTGATTTTTGCCATTGAAAAACGTCCAGAAATGATTGAAGCTACTGACTGAATGAAAGGAGCTGGCATCTCACTCTCTTTGAATCTTCTTTATCATGCTAAGAGAAGCAGGAAAAAGCAAAAAATTTCAGAATTGCACCTTGCAATGCGGAGAAATTACTCTTTGTGCATTTACAATATTCATTGATTTTTGCCATTGAAAAACATCATGTTATTCATCTACCAGAAATGCTTGAAGCTACTGACTGAATGAAAGGAGCTGGCATCTCACTCTCTTTGAATCTTCTTTATCATGCTAAGAGGAGCAGGAAAAAGCAAAAAATTTCAAAATTGCACCTTGCAATGCGGAGAAACTACTGTTTGTGCATTTACAATATTCATTGATTTTTGCCATTGAAAAACATCATGTTATTCATATACCAGAAATGATTGAAGCTACTGACTGAATGAAAGGAGCTGGCATCTCACTCTCTTTGAATCTTCTTTATCATGCTAAGAGGAGCAGGAAAAAGCAAAAAATTTCAGAATTGCACCTTGCAATGCGGAGAAATTACTGTTTGTGCATTTACAATATTCATTGATTTTTGCCATTGAAAAACATCATGTTATTCATATACCAGAAATGATTGAAGCTACTGACTGAATGAAAGGAGCTGGCATCTCGCTCTCTTTGAATCTTCTTTATCATGCTAAGAGGAGCAGGAAAAAGCAAAAAATTTCAGAATTGCGCCTTGCAATGCGGAGAAATTACTGTTTGTGCATTTACAATATTCATTGATTTTTGCCATTGAAAATCATCATGTTATTCATATACCAGAAATGATTGAAGCTACTGACTGAATGAAAGGAGCTGGCATCTCACTCTCTTTGAATCTTCTTTATCATGCTATGAGGAGCAGGAAAAAGCAAAAAATTTCAGAATTGCACCTTGCAATGCGGAGAAATTACTGTTTGTGCATTTACAATATTCATTGATTTTTGCCATTGAAAAACATCATGTTATTCATATACCAGAAATGTTTGAAGCTACTGACTGAATGAAAGGAGCTGGCATCTCACTCTCTTTGAATCTTCTTTATCATGCTAAGAGGAGCAGGAAAAAGCAAAAAATTTCAGAATTGCACCTTGCAATGCGGAGAAATTACTGTTTGTGCATTTACAATATTCATTGATTTTTGCCATTGAAAAACGTCCAGAAATGATTGAAGCTACTGACTGAATGAAAGGAGCTGGCATCTCACTCTCTTCGAATCTTCTTTATCATGCTAAGAGGAGCAGGAAAAAGCAAAAAATTTCAGAATTGCACCTTGCAATCCGGAGAAATTACTGTTTGTGCATTTAAAAAATTCATTGATTTTTGCCATTGAAAAACATCATGTTATTCATATACCAGAAATGATTGAAGCTACTGACTGAATGAAAGGAGCTGGCATCTCACTCTCTTTGAATGTTCTTTATCATGCTAAGAGGAGCAGGAAAAAGCAAAAAATTTCAGAATTGCACCTTGCAATGCGGAGAAATTACTGTTTGTGCATTTACAATATTCATTGATTTTTGCCATTGAAAAACGTCCAGAAATGATTGAAGCTACTGACTGAATGAAAGGAGCTGGCATCTCACTCTCTTTGAATCTTCTTTATCATGCTAAGAGGAGCAGGAAAAAGCAAAAAATTTCAGAATTGCACCTTGCAATGCGGAGAAATTACTGTTTGTGCATTTACAATATTCATTGATTTTTGCCATTGAAAAACATCATGTTATTCATCTACCAGAAATGTTTGAAGCTACTGACTGAATGAAAGGAGCTGGCATCTCACTCTCTTTGAATCTTCTTTATCATGCTAAGAGGAGCAGGAAAAAGCAAAAAATTTCAGAATTGCACCTTGCAATGCGGAGAAACTACTGTTTGTGCATTTACAATATTCATTGATTTTTGCCATTGAAAAACATCATGTTATTCATATACCAGAAATGATTGAAGCTACTGACTGAATGAAAGGAGCTGGCATCTCGCTCTCTTTGAATCTTCTTTATCATGCTAAGAGGAGCAGGAAAAAGCAAAAAATTTCAGAATTGCACCTTGCAATGCGGAGAAATTACTGTTTGTGCATTTACAATATTCATTGATTTTTGCCATTGAAAATCATCATGTTATTCATATACCAGAAATGATTGAAGCTACTGACTGAATGAAAGGAGCTGGCATCTCACTCTCTTTGAATCTTCTTTATCATGCTATGAGGAGCAGGAAAAAGGAAAAAATTTCAGAATTGCACTTTGCAATGCGGAGAAATTACTGTTTGTGCATTTACAATATTCATTGATTTTTGCCATTGAAAAACGTCCAGAAATGATTGAAGCTACTGACTGAAGGAAAGGAGCTGGCATCTCACTCTCTTTGAATCTTCTTTATCATGCTAAGAGGAGCAGGAAAAAGCAAAAAATTTCAGAATTGCACCTTGCAATGCGGAGAAATTACTGTTTGTGCATTTACAATATTCATTGATTTTTGCCATTGAAAAACGTCCAGAAATAATTGAAGCTACTGGCTGAATGAAAGGAGCTGGCATCTCACTCTCTTTGAATCTTCTTTATCATGCTAAGAGGAGCAGGAAAAAGCAAAAAATTTCAGAATTGCACCTTGCAATGCGGAGAAATTACTGTTTGTGCATTTACAATATTCATTGATTTTTGTGATTGAAAAACATCATGTTATTCATATACCAGAAATGTTTGAAGCTACTGACTGAATGAAAGGAGCTGGCATCTCACTCTCTTTGAATCTTCTTTATCATGCTAAGAGGAGCAGGAAAAAGCAAAAAATTTCAGAATTGCACCTTGCAATGCGGAGAAATTACTGTTTGTGCATTTACAATATTCATTGATTTTTGCCATGGAAAAACATCATGTTATTCATATACCAGAAATGTTTGAAGCTACTGACTGAATGAAAGGAGCTGGCATCTCACTCTCTTTGAATCTTCTTTATCATGCTAAGAGGAGCAGGAAAAAGCAAAAAATTTCTGAATTGCACCTTGCAATGCGGAGAAATTACTGTTTGTGCATTTACAATATTCATTGATTTTTGCCATTGAAAAACGTCCAGAAATGATTGAAGCTACTGACTGAATGAAAGGAGCTGGCATCTCACTCTCTTTGAATCTTCTTTATCATGCTAAGAGGAGCAGGAAAAAGCAAAAAATTTCAGAATTGCACCTTGCAATGCGGAGAAATTACTGTTTGTGCATTTACAATATTCATTGATTTTTGCCATTGAAAAACATCATGTTATTCATATACCAGAAATGATTGAAGCTACTGACTGAATGAAAGGAGCTGGCATCTCGCTCTCTTTGAATCTTCTTTATCATGCTAAGAGGAGCAGGAAAAAGCAAAAAATTTCAGAATTGCACCTTGCAATGCGGAGAAATTACTGTTTGTGCATTTACAATATTCATTGATTTTTGCCATGGAAAAACATCATGTTATTCATATACCAGAAATGTTTGAAGCTACTGACTGAATGAAAGGAGCTGGCATCTCACTCTCTTTGAATCTTCTTTATCATGCTAAGAGGAGCAGGAAAAAGCAAAAAATTTCTGAATTGCACCTTGCAATGCGGAGAAATTACTGTTTGTGCATTTACAATATTCATTGATTTTTGCCATTGAAAAACGTCCAGAAATGATTGAAGCTACTGACTGAATGAAAGGAGCTGGCATCTCACTCTCTTTGAATCTTCTTTATCATGCTAAGAGGAGCAGGAAAAAGCAAAAAATTTCAGAATTGCACCTTGCAATGCGGAGAAATTACTGTTTGTGCATTTACAATATTCATTGATTTTTGCCATTGAAAAACATCATGTTATTCATATACCAGAAATGATTGAAGCTACTGACTGAATGAAAGGAGCTGGCATCTCGCTCTCTTTGAATCTTCTTTATCATGCTAAGAGGAGCAGGAAAAAGCAAAAAATTTCAGAATTGCACCTTGCAATGCGGAGAAATTACTGTTTGTGCATTTACAATATTCATTGATTTTTGCCATTGAAAATCATCATGTTATTCATATACCAGAAATGATTGAAGCTACTGACTGAATGAAAGGAGCTGGCATCTCACTCTCTTTGAATCTTCTTTATCATGCTAAGAGGAGCAGGAAAAAGCAAAAAATTTCAGAATTGCACCTTGCAATGCGGAGAAATTACTGTTTGTGCATTTACAATATTCATTGATTTTTGCCATTGAAAAACGTCCAGAAATGATTGAAGCTACTGACTGAATGAAAGGAGCTGGCATCTCACTCTCTTTGAATCTTCTTTATCATGCTAAGAGGAGCAGGAAAAAGCAAAAAATTTCAGAATTGCACCTTGCAATGCGGAGAAATTACTGTTTGTGCATTTACAAAATTCATTGATTTTTGCCATTGAAAAACATCATGTTATTCATATACCAGAAATGATTGAAGCTACTGACTGAATGAAAGGAGCTGGCATCTCACTCTCTTTGAATCTTCTTTATCATGCTAAGAGGAGCAGGAAAAAGCAAAAAATTTCAGAATTGCACCTTGCAATGCGGAGAAATTACTGTTTGTGCATTTACAATATTCATTGATTTTTGCCATTGAAAAACGTCCAGAAATGATTGAAGCTACTGACTGAATGAAAGGAGCTGGCATCTCACTCTCTTTGAATCTTCTTTATCATGCTAAGAGGAGCAGGAAAAAGCAAAAAATTTCAGAATTGCACCTTGCAATGCGGAGAAATTACTGTTTGTTCATTTACAATATTCATTGATTTTTGCCATGGAAAAACATCATGTTATTCATATACCAGAAATGTTTGAAGCTACTGACTGAATGAAAGGAGCTGGCATCTCACTCTCTTTGAATCTTCTTTATCATGCTAAGAGGAGCAGGAAAAAGCAAAAAATTCTGAATTGCACCTTGCAATGCGGAGAAATTACTGTTTGTGCATTTACAATATTCATTGATTTTTGCCATTGAAAAACGTCCAGAAATGATTGAAGCTACTGACTGAATGAAAGGAGCTGGCATCTCACTCTCTTTGAATCTTGTTTATCATGCTAAGAGGAGCAGGAAAAAGCAAAAAATTTCAGAATTGCACATTGCAATGCAGAGAAATTACTGTTTGTGCATTTACAATATTCATTGATTTTTGCCATTGAAAAACGTCCAGAAATGATTGAAGCTACTGACTGAATGAAAGGAGCTGGCATCTCACTCTCTTTGAATCTTCTTTATCATGCTAAGAGGAGCAGGAAAAAGCAAAAAATTTCAGAATTGCACCTTGCAATGCTTAGAAATTACTGTTTGTGCATTTACAATATTCATTGATTTTTGCCATTGAAAAACATCATGTTATTCATATACCAGAAATGATTGAAGCTACTGACTGAATGAAAGGAGCTGGCATCTCACTCTCTTTGAATCTTCTTTATCATGCTAAGAGGAGCAGGAAAAAGCAAAAAATTTCAGAATTGCACCTTGCAATGCGGAGAAATTACTGTTTGTGCATTTACAATATTCATTGATTTTTGCCATTGAAAAACGTCCAGAAATGATTGAAGCTACTGACTGAATGAAAGGAGCTGGCATCTCACTCTCTTTGAATCTTCTTTATCATGCTAAGAGGAGCAGGAAAAAGCAAAAAATTTCAGAAATGCACCTTGCAATGCGGAGAAATTACTGTTTGTGCATTTACAAAATTCATTGATTTTTGCCATTGAAAAACATCAAGTTATTCATATACCAGAAATGATTGAAGCTACTGACTGAATGAAAGGAGCTGGCATCTCACTCTCTTTGAATCTTCTTTATCATGCTAAGAGGAGCAGGAAAAAGCAAAAAATTTCAGAATTGCACCTTGCAATGCGGAGAAATTACTGTTTGTGCATTTACAATATTCATTGATTTTTGCCATTGAAAAACGTCCAGAAATGATTGAAGCTACTGACTGAATGAAAGGAGCTGGCATCTCACTCTTTGAATCTTCTTTATCATGCTAAGAGGAGCAGGAAAAATCAAAAAATTTCAGAATTGCACCTTGCAATGCGGAGAAATTACTGTTTGTGCATTTACAATATTCATTGATTTTTGCCATTGAAAAACATCATGTTATTCATATACCAGAAATGTTTGAAGCTACTGACTGAATGAAAGGAGCTGGCATCTCACTCTCTTTGAATCTTCTTTATCATGCTAAGAGGAGCAGGAAAAAGCAAAAAATTTCAGAATTGCACCTTGCAATGCGGATAAATTACTGTTTGTGCATTTACAATATTCATTGATTTTTGCCATTGAAAAACATCATGTTATTCATATACCAGAAATGATTGAAGCTACTGACTGAATGAAAGGAGCTGGCATCTCACTCTCTTTGAATCTTCTTTATCATGCTAAGAGGAGCAGGAAAAAGCAAAAAAATTCAGAATTGCACCTTGCAATGCGGAGAAATTACTGTTTGTGCATTTACAATATTCATTGATTTTTGCCATTGAAAAACGTCCAGAAATGATTGAAGCTACTGACTGAATGAAAGGAGCTGGCATCTCACTCTCTTTGAATCTTCTTTATCATGCTAAGAGGAGCAGGAAAAATCAAAAAATTTCAGAATTGCACCTTGCAATGCGGAGAAATTACTGTTTGTGCATTTACAATATTCATTGATTTTTGCCATGGAAAAACATCATGTTATTCATATACCAGAAATGTTTGAAGCTACTGACTGAATGAAAGGAGCTGGCATCTCACTCTCTTTGAATCTTCTTTATCATGCTAAGAGGAGCAGGAAAAAGCAAAAAATTTCTGAATTGCACCTTGCAATGCGGAGAAATTACTGTTTGTGCATTTACAATATTCATTGATTTTTGCCATTGAAAAACGTCCAGAAATGATTGAAGCTACTGACTGAATGAAAGGAGCTGGCATCTCACTCTCTTTGAATCTTCTTTATCATGCTAAGAGGAGCAGGAAAAAGCAAAAAATTTCAGAATTGCACCTTGCAATGCGGAGAAATTACTGTTTGTGCATTTACAATATTCATTGATTTTTGCCATGGAAAAACATCATGTTATTCATATACCAGAAATGTTTGAAGCTACTGACTGAATGAAAGGAGCTGGCATCTCACTCTCTTTGAATCTTCTTTATCATGCTAAGAGGAGCAGGAAAAAGCAAAAAATTTCTGAATTGCACCTTGCAATGCGGAGAAATTACTGTTTGTGCATTTACAATATTCATTGATTTTTGCCATTGAAAAACGTCCAGAAATGATTGAAGCTACTGACTGAATGAAAGGAGCTGGCATCTCACTCTCTTTGAATCTTCTTTACCATGCTAAGAGGAGCAGGAAAAAGCAAAAAATTTCAGAATTGCACCTTGCAATGCGGAGAAATTACTGTTTGTGCATTTACAATATTCATTGATTTTTGCCATTGAAAAACATCATGTTATTCATATACCAGAAATGATTGAAGCTACTGACTGAATGAAAGGAGCTGGCATCTCGCTCTCTTTGAATCTTCTTTATCATGCTAAGAGGAGCAGGAAAAAGCAAAAAATTTCAGAATTGCACCTTGCAATGCGGAGAAATTACTGTTTGTGCATTTACAATATTCATTGATTTTTGCCATTGAAAATCATCATGTTATTCATATACCAGAAATGATTGAAGCTACTGACTGAATGAAAGGAGCTGGCATCTCACTCTCTTTGAATCTTCTTTATCATGCTAAGAGGAGCAGGAAAAAGCAAAAAATTTCAGAATTGCACCTTGCAATGCGGAGAAATTACTGTTTGTGCATTTACAATATTCATTGATTTTTGCCATTGAAAAACGTCCAGAAATGATTGAAGCTACTGACTGAATGAAAGGAGCTGGCATCTCACTCTCTTTGAATCTTCTTTATCATGCTAAGAGGAGCAGGAAAAAGCAAAAAATTTCAGAATTGCACCTTGCAATGCGGAGAAATTACTGTTTGTGCATTTACAATATTCATTGATTTTTGCCATTGAAAAACATCATGTTATTCATATACCAGAAATGATTGAAGCTACTGACTGAATGAAAGGAGCTGGCATCTCGCTCTCTTTGAATCTTCTTTATCATGCTAAGAGGAGCAGGAAAAAGCAAAAAATTTCAGAATTGCACCTTGCAATGCGGAGAAATTACTGTTTGTGCATTTACAATATTCATTGATTTTTGCCATTGAAAATCATCATGTTATTCATATACCAGAAATGATTGAAGCTACTGACTGAATGAAAGGAGCTGGCATCTCACTCTCTTTGAATCTTCTTTATCATGCTAAGAGGAGCAGGAAAAAGCAAAAAATTTCAGAATTGCACCTTGCAATGCGGAGAAATTACTGTTTGTGCATTTACAATATTCATTGATTTTTGCCATTGAAAAACGTCCAGAAATGATTGAAGCTACTGACTGAATGAAAGGAGCTGGCATCTCACTCTCTTTGAATCTTCTTTATCATGCTAAGAGGAGCAGGAAAAAGCAAAAAATTTCAGAATTGCACCTTGCAATGCGGAGAAATTACTGTTTGTGCATTTACAAAATTCATTGATTTTTGCCATTGAAAAACATCATGTTATTCATATACCAGAAATGATTGAAGCTACTGACTGAATGAAAGGAGCTGGCATCTCACTCTCTTTGAATCTTCTTTATCATGCTAAGAGGAGCAGGAAAAAGCAAAAAATTTCAGAATTGCACCTTGCAATGCGGAGAAATTACTGTTTGTGCATTTACAATATTCATTGATTTTTGCCATTGAAAAACGTCCAGAAATGATTGAAGCTACTGACTGAATGAAAGGAGCTGGCATCTCACTCTCTTTGAATCTTCTTTATCATGCTAAGAGGAGCAGGAAAAAGCAAAAAATTTCAGAATTGCACCTTGCAATGCGGAGAAATTACTGTTTGTTCATTTACAATATTCATTGATTTTTGCCATGGAAAAACATCATGTTATTCATATACCAGAAATGTTTGAAGCTACTGACTGAATGAAAGGAGCTGGCATCTCACTCTCTTTGAATCTTCTTTATCATGCTAAGAGGAGCAGGAAAAAGCAAAAAATTTCTGAATTGCACCTTGCAATGCGGAGAAATTACTGTTTGTGCATTTACAATATTCATTGATTTTTGCCATTGAAAAACGTCCAGAAATGATTGAAGCTACTGACTGAATGAAAGGAGCTGGCATCTCACTCTCTTTGAATCTTGTTTATCATGCTAAGAGGAGCAGGAAAAAGCAAAAAATTTCAGAATTGCACATTGCAATGCAGAGAAATTACTGTTTGTGCATTTACAATATTCATTGATTTTTGCCATTGAAAAACGTCCAGAAATGATTGAAGCTACTGACTGAATGAAAGGAGCTGGCATCTCACTCTCTTTGAATCTTCTTTATCATGCTAAGAGGAGCAGGAAAAAGCAAAAAATTTCAGAATTGCACCTTGCAATGCTTAGAAATTACTGTTTGTGCATTTACAATATTCATTGATTTTTGCCATTGAAAAACATCATGTTATTCATATACCAGAAATGATTGAAGCTACTGACTGAATGAAAGGAGCTGGCATCTCACTCTCTTTGAATCTTCTTTATCATGCTAAGAGGAGCAGGAAAAAGCAAAAAATTTCAGAATTGCACCTTGCAATGCGGAGAAATTACTGTTTGTGCATTTACAATATTCATTGATTTTTGCCATTGAAAAACGTCCAGAAATGATTGAAGCTACTGACTGAATGAAAGGAGCTGGCATCTCACTCTCTTTGAATCTTCTTTATCATGCTAAGAGGAGCAGGAAAAAGCAAAAAATTTCAGAATTGCACCTTGCAATGCGGAGAAATTACTGTTTGTGCATTTACAAAATTCATTGATTTTTGCCATTGAAAAACATCAAGTTATTCATATACCAGAAATGATTGAAGCTACTGACTGAATGAAAGGAGCTGGCATCTCACTCTCTTTGAATCTTCTTTATCATGCTAAGAGGAGCAGGAAAAAGCAAAAAATTTCAGAATTGCACCTTGCAATGCGGAGAAATTACTGTTTGTGCATTTACAATATTCATTGATTTTTGCCATTGAAAAACGTCCAGAAATGATTGAAGCTACTGACTGAATGAAAGGAGCTGGCATCTCACTCTTTGAATCTTCTTTATCATGCTAAGAGGAGCAGGAAAAATCAAAAAATTTCAGAATTGCACCTTGCAATGCGGAGAAATTACTGTTTGTGCATTTACAATATTCATTGATTTTTGCCATTGAAAAACATCATGTTATTCATATACCAGAAATGTTTGAAGCTACTGACTGAATGAAAGGAGCTGGCATCTCACTCTCTTTGAATCTTCTTTATCATGCTAAGAGGAGCAGGAAAAAGCAAAAAATTTCAGAATTGCACCTTGCAATGCGGATAAATTACTGTTTGTGCATTTACAATATTCATTGATTTTTGCCATTGAAAAACATCATGTTATTCATATACCAGAAATGATTGAAGCTACTGACTGAATGAAAGGAGCTGGCATCTCACTCTCTTTGAATCTTCTTTATCATGCTAAGAGGAGCAGGAAAAAGCAAAAAAATTCAGAATTGCACCTTGCAATGCGGAGAAATTACTGTTTGTGCATTTACAATATTCATTGATTTTTGCCATTGAAAAACGTCCAGAAATGATTGAAGCTACTGACTGAATGAAAGGAGCTGGCATCTCACTCTCTTTGAATCTTCTTTATCATGCTAAGAGGAGCAGGAAAAATCAAAAAATTTCAGAATTGCACCTTGCAATGCGGAGAAATTACTGTTTGTGCATTTACAATATTCATTGATTTTTGCCATGGAAAAACATCATGTTATTCATATACCAGAAATGTTTGAAGCTACTGACTGAATGAAAGGAGCTGGCATCTCACTCTCTTTGAATCTTCTTTATCATGCTAAGAGGAGCAGGAAAAAGCAAAAAATTTCTGAATTGCACCTTGCAATGCGGAGAAATTACTGTTTGTGCATTTACAATATTCATTGATTTTTGCCATTGAAAAACGTCCAGAAATGATTGAAGCTACTGACTGAATGAAAGGAGCTGGCATCTCACTCTCTTTGAACCTTCTTTATCATGCTAAGAGGAGCAGGAAAAAGCAAAAAATTTCAGAATTGCACCTTGCAATGCGGAGAAATTACTGTTTGTGCATTTACAATATTCATTGATTTTTGCCATGGAAAAACATCATGTTATTCATATACCAGAAATGTTTGAAGCTACTGACTGAATGAAAGGAGCTGGCATCTCACTCTCTTTGAATCTTCTTTATCATGCTAAGAGGAGCAGGAAAAAGCAAAAAATTTCTGAATTGCACCTTGCAATGCGGAGAAATTACTGTTTGTGCATTTACAATATTCATTGATTTTTGCCATTGAAAAACGTCCAGAAATGATTGAAGCTACTGACTGAATGAAAGGAGCTGGCATCTCACTCTCTTTGAATCTTCTTTACCATGCTAAGAGGAGCAGGAAAAAGCAAAAAATTTCAGAATTGCACCTTGCAATGCGGAGAAATTACTGTTTGTGCATTTACAATATTCATTGATTTTTGCCATTGAAAAACATCATGTTATTCATATACCAGAAATGATTGAAGCTACTGACTGAATGAAAGGAGCTGGCATCTCGCCCTCTTTGAATCTTCTTTATCATGCTAAGAGGAGCAGGAAAAAGCAAAAAATTTCAGAATTGCACCTTGCAATGCGGAGAAATTACTGTTTGTGCATTTACAATATTCATTGATTTTTGCCATTGAAAATCATCATGTTATTCATATACCAGAAATGATTGAAGCTACTGACTGAATGAAAGGAGCTGGCATCTCACTCTCTTTGAATCTTCTTTATCATGCTAAGAGGAGCAGGAAAAAGCAAAAAATTTCAGAATTGCACCTTGCAATGCGGAGAAATTACTGTTTGTGCATTTACAATATTCATTGATTTTTGCCATTGAAAAACGTCCAGAAATGATTGAAGCTACTGACTGAATGAAAGGAGCTGGCATCTCACTCTCTTTGAATCTTCTTTATCATGCTAAGAGGAGCAGGAAAAAGCAAAAAATTTCAGAATTGCACCTTGCAATGCGGAGAAATTACTGTTTGTGCATTTACAAAATTCATTGATTTTTGCCATTGAAAAACATCATGTTATTCATATACCAGAAATGATTGAAGCTACTGACTGAATGAAAGGAGCTGGCATCTCACTCTCTTTGAATCTTCTTTATCATGCTAAGAGGAGCAGGAAAAAGCAAAAAATTTCAGAATTGCACCTTGCAATGCGGAGAAATTACTGTTTGTGCATTTACAATATTCATTGATTTTTGCCATTGAAAAACGTCCAGAAATGATTGAAGCTACTGACTGAATGAAAGGAGCTGGCATCTCACTCTCTTTGAATCTTCTTTATCATGCTAAGAGGAGCAGGAAAAAGCAAAAAATTTCAGAATTGCACCTTGCAATGCGGAGAAATTACTGTTTGTTCATTTACAATATTCATTGATTTTTGCCATGGAAAAACATCATGTTATTCATATACCAGAAATGTTTGAAGCTACTGACTGAATGAAAGGAGCTGGCATCTCACTCTCTTTGAATCTTCTTTATCATGCTAAGAGGAGCAGGAAAAAGCAAAAAATTTCTGAATTGCACCTTGCAATGCGGAGAAATTACTGTTTGTGCATTTACAATATTCATTGATTTTTGCCATTGAAAAACGTCCAGAAATGATTGAAGCTACTGACTGAATGAAAGGAGCTGGCATCTCACTCTCTTTGAATCTTGTTTATCATGCTAAGAGGAGCAGGAAAAAGCAAAAAATTTCAGAATTGCACATTGCAATGCAGAGAAATTACTGTTTGTGCATTTACAATATTCATTGATTTTTGCCATTGAAAAACGTCCAGAAATGATTGAAGCTACTGACTGAATGAAAGGAGCTGGCATCTCACTCTCTTTGAATCTTCTTTATCATGCTAAGAGGAGCAGGAAAAAGCAAAAAATTTCAGAATTGCACCTTGCAATGCTTAGAAATTACTGTTTGTGCATTTACAATATTCATTGATTTTTGCCATTGAAAAATATCATGTTATTCATATACCAGAAATGATTGAAGCTACTGACTGAATGAAAGGAGCTGGCATCTCACTCTCTTTGAATCTTCTTTATCATGCTAAGAGGAGCAGGAAAAAGCAAAAAATTTCAGAATTGCACCTTGCAATGCGGAGAAATTACTGTTTGTGCATTTACAATATTCATTGATTTTTGCCATTGAAAAACGTCCAGAAATGATTGAAGCTACTGACTGAATGAAAGGAGCTGGCATCTCACTCTCTTTGAATCTTCTTTATCATGCTAAGAGGAGCAGGAAAAAGCAAAAAATTTCAGAATTGCACCTTGCAATGCGGAGAAATTACTGTTTGTGCATTTACAAAATTCATTGATTTTTGCCATTGAAAAACATCAAGTTATTCATATACCAGAAATGATTGAAGCTACTGACTGAATGAAAGGAGCTGGCATCTCACTCTCTTTGAATCTTCTTTATCATGCTAAGAGGAGCAGGAAAAAGCAAAAAATTTCAGAATTGCACCTTGCAATGCGGAGAAATTACTGTTTGTGCATTTACAATATTCATTGATTTTTGCCATTGAAAAACGTCCAGAAATGATTGAAGCTACTGACTGAATGAAAGGAGCTGGCATCTCACTCTCTTTGAATCTTCTTTATCATGCTAAGAGGAGCAGGAAAAATCAAAAAATTTCAGAATTGCACCTTGCAATGCGGAGAAATTACTGTTTGTGCATTTACAATATTCATTGATTTTTGCCATTGAAAAACATCATGTTATTCATATACCAGAAATGTTTGAAGCTACTGACTGAATGAAAGGAGCTGGCATCTCACTCTCTTTGAATCTTCTTTATCATGCTAAGAGGAGCAGGAAAAAGCAAAAAATTTCAGAATTGCACCTTGCAATGCGGATAAATTACTGTTTGTGCATTTACAATATTCATTGATTTTTGCCATTGAAAAACATCATGTTATTCATATACCAGAAATGATTGAAGCTACTGACTGAATGAAAGGAGCTGGCATCTCACTCTCTTTGAATCTTCTTTATCATGCTAAGAGGAGCAGGAAAAAGCAAAAAAATTCAGAATTGCACCTTGCAATGCGGAGAAATTACTGTTTGTGCATTTACAATATTCATTGATTTTTGCCATTGAAAAACGTCCAGAAATGATTGAAGCTACTGACTGAATGAAAGGATCTGGCATCTCACTCTCTTTGAATCTTCTTTATCATGCTAAGAGGAGCAGGAAAAATCAAAAAATTTCAGAATTGCACCTTGCAATGCGGAGAAATTACTGTTTGTGCATTTACAATATTCATTGATTTTTGCCATGGAAAAACATCATGTTATTCATATACCAGAAATGTTTGAAGCTACTGACTGAATGAAAGGAGCTGGCATCTCACTCTCTTTGAATCTTCTTTATCATGCTAAGAGGAGCAGGAAAAAGCAAAAAATTTCTGAATTGCACCTTGCAATGCGGAGAAATTACTGTTTGTGCATTTACAATATTCATTGATTTTTGCCATTGAAAAACGTCCAGAAATGATTGAAGCTACTGACTGAATGAAAGGAGCTGGCATCTCACTCTCTTTGAATCTTCTTTATCATGCTAAGAGGAGCAGGAAAAAGCAAAAAATTTCAGAATTGCACCTTGCAATGCGGAGAAATTACTGTTTGTGCATTTACAATATTCATTGATTTTTGCCATTGAAAAACATCATGTTATTCATATACCAGAAATGATTGAAGCTACTGACTGAATGAAAGGAGCTGGCATCTCACTCTCTTTGAATCTTCTTTATCATGCTAAGAGGAGCAGGAAAAAGCAAAAAATTTCAGAATTGCACCTTGCAATGCGGAGAAATTACTGTTTGTGCATTTACAATATTCATTGATTTTTGCCATTGAAAAACGTCCAGAAATGATTGAAGCTACTGACTGAATGAAAGGAGCTGGCATCTCACTCTCTTTGAATCTTCTTTATCATGCTAAGAGGAGCAGGAAAAAGCAAAAAATTTCAGAATTGCACCTTGCAATGCGGAGAAATTACTGTTTGTGCATTTACAAAATTCATTGATTTTTGCCATTGAAAAACATCATGTTATTCATATACCAGAAATGATTGAAGCTACTGACTGAATGAAAGGAGCTGGCATCTCACTCTCTTTGAATCTTCTTTATCATGCTAAGAGGAGCAGGAAAAAGCAAAAAATTTCAGAATTGCACCTTGCAATGCGGAGAAATTACTGTTTGTGCATTTACAATATTCATTGATTTTTGCCATTGAAAAACGTCCAGAAATGATTGAAGCTACTGACTGAATGAAAGGAGCTGGCATTTCACTCTCTTTGAATCTTCTTTATCATGCTAAGAGGAGCAGGAAAAATCAAAAAATTTCAGAATTGCACCTTGCAATGCGGAGAAATTACTGTTTGTGCATTTACAATATTCATTGATTTTTGCCATTGAAAAACATCATGTTATTCATATACCAGAAATGTTTGAAGCTACTGACTGAATGAAAGGAGCTGGCATCTCACTCTCTTTGAATCTTCTTTATTATGCTAAGAGGAGCAGGAAAAAGCAAAAAATTTCAGAATTGCACCTTGCAATGCGGATAAATTACTGTTTGTGCATTTACAATATTCATTGATTTTTGCCATTGAAAAACATCATGTTATTCATATACCAGAAATGATTGAAGCTACTGACTGAATGAAAGGAGCTGGCATCTCACTCTCTTTGAATCTTCTTTATCATGCTAAGAGGAGCAGGAAAAAGCAAAAAAATTCAGAATTGCACCTTGCAATGCGGAGAAATTACTGTTTGTGCATTTACAATATTCATTGATTTTTGCCATTGAAAAACGTCCAGAAATGATTGAAGCTACTGACTGAATGAAAGGAGCTGGCATCTCACTCTCTTTGAATCTTCTTTATCATGCTAAGAGGAGCAGGAAAAATCAAAAAATTTCAGAATTGCACCTTGCAATGCGGAGAAATTACTGTTTGTGCATTTACAATATTCATTGATTTTTGCCATTGAAAAACATCATGTTATTCATATACCAGAAATGATTGAAGCTACTGACTGAATGAAAGGAGCTGGCATCTCACTCTCTTTGAATCTTCTTTATCATGCTAAGAGGAGCAGGAAAAAGCAAAAAAATTCAGAATTGCACCTTGCAATGCGGAGAAATTACTGTTTGTGCATTTACAATATTCATTGATTTTTGCCATGGAAAAACGTCCAGAAATGATTGAAGCTACTGACTGAATGAAAGGAGCTGGCATCTCACTCTCTTTGAATCTTCTTTATCATGCTAAGAGGAGCAGGAAAAAGCAAAAAATTTCAGAATTGCACCTTGCAATGCGGAGAAATTACTGTTTGTGCATTTACAATATTCATTGATTTTTGCCATTGAAAAACATCATGTTATTCATATACCAGAAATGTTTGAAGCTACTGACTGAATGAAAGGAGCTGGCATCTCACTCTCTTTGAATCTTCTTTATCATGCTAAGAGGAGCAGGAAAAAGCAAAAAATTTCAGAATTGCACCTTGCAATGCGGATAAATTACTGTTTGTGCATTTACAATATTCATTGATTTTTGCCATTGAAAAACATCATGTTATTCATATACCAGAAATGATTGAAGCTACTGACTGAATGAAAGGAGCTGGCATCTCACTCTCTTTGAATCTTCTTTATCATGCTAAGAGGAGCAGGAAAAAGCAAAAAATTTCAGAATTGCACCTTGCAATGCGGAGAAATTACTGTTTGTGCATTTACAATATTCATTGATTTTTGCCATTGAAAAACGTCCAGAAATGATTGAAGCTACTGACTGAATGAAAGGAGCTGGCATCTCACTCTCTTTGAATCTTCTTTATCATGCTAAGAGGAGCAGGAAAAAGCAAAAAATTTCAGAATTGCACCTTGCAATGCGGAGAAATTACTGTTTGTTCATTTACAATATTCATTGATTTTTGCCATGGAAAAACATCATGTTATTCATATACCAGAAATGTTTGAAGCTACTGACTGAATGAAAGGAGCTGGCATCTCACTCTCTTTGAATCTTCTTTATCATGCTAAGAGGAGCAGGAAAAAGCAAAAAATTTCAGAATTGCACCTTGCAATGCGGAAAAATTACTGTTTGTGCATTTACAATATTCATTGATTTTTGCCATTGAAAAACATCATGTTATTCATATACCAGAAATGATTGAAGCTACTGACTGAATGAAAGGAGCTGGCATCTCACTCTCTTTGAATCTTCTTTATCATGCTAAGAGGAGCAGGAAAAAGCAAAAAATTTCAGAATTGCACCTTGCAATGCGGAGAAATTACTGTTTGTGCATTTACAATATTCATTGATTTTTGCCATTGAAAAACGTCCAGAAATGATTGAAGCTACTGACTGAATGAAAGGAGCTGGCATCTCACTCTCTTTGAATCTTCTTTATCATGCTAAGAGGAGCAGGAAAAAGCAAAAAATTTCAGAATTGCACCTTGCAATGCGGAGAAATTACTGTTTGTGCATTTACAAAATTCATTGATTTTTGCCATTGAAAAACATCATGTTATTCATATACCAGAAATGATTGAAGCTACTGACTTAATGAAAGGAGCTGGCATCTCACTCTCTTTGAATCTTCTTTATCATGCTAAGAGGAGCAGGAAAAAGCAAAAAATTTCAGAATTGCACCTTGCAATGCGGAGAAATTACTGTTTGTGCATTTACAATATTCATTGATTTTTGCCATTGAAAAACATCATGTTATTCATATACCAGAAATGATTGAAGCTACTGACTGAATGAAAGGAGCTGGCATCTCACTCTCTTTGAATCTTCTTTATCATGCCAAGAGGAGCAGGAAAAAGCAAAAAATTTCTGAATTGCACCTTGCAATGCGGAGAAATTACTGTTTGTGCATTTACAATATTCATTGATTTTTGCCATTGAAAAACGTCCAGAAATGATTGAAGCTACTGACTGAATGAAAGGAGCTGGCATCTCACTCTCTTTGAATCTTGTTTATCATGCTAAGAGGAGCAGGAAAAAGCAAAAAATTTCAGAATTGCACCTTGCAATGCAGAGAAATTACTGTTTGTGCATTTTCAATATTCATTGATTTTTGCCATTGAAAAACGTCCAGAAATGATTGAAGCTACTGACTGAATGAAAGGAGCTGGCATCTCACTCTCTTTGAATCTTCTTTATCATGCTAAGAGGAGCAGGAAAAAGCAAAAAATTTCAGAATTGCACCTTGCAATGCGGAGAAATTACTGTTTGTGCATTTACAATATTCATTGATTTTTGCCATTGAAAAACATCATGTTATTCATATACCAGAAATGATTGAAGCTACTGACTGAATGAAAGGAGCTGGCATCTCGCTCTCTTTGAATCTTCTTTATCATGCTAAGAGGAGCAGGAAAAAGCAAAAAATTTCAGAATTGCACCTTGCAATGCGGAGAAATTACTGTTTGTGCATTTACAATATTCATTGATTTTTGCCATTGAAAATCATCATTTTATTCATATACCAGAAATGATTGAAGCTACTGACTGAATGAAAGGAGCTGGCATCTCACTCTCTTTGAATCTTCTTTATCATGCTAAGAGGAGCAGGAAAAAGCAAAAAATTTCAGAATTGCACCTTGCAATGCGGATAAATTACTGTTTGTGCATTTACAATATTCATTGATTTTTGCCATTGAAAAACATCATGTTATTCATATACCAGAAATGATTGAAGCTACTGACTGAATGAAAGGAGCTGGCATCTCACTCTCTTTGAATCTTCTTTATCATGCTAAGAGGAGCAGGAAAAAGCAAAAAATTTCAGAATTGCACCTTGCAATGCGGAGAAATTACTGTTTGTGCATTTACAATATTCATTGATTTTTGCCATTGAAAAACATCATGTTATTCATATACCAGAAATGATTGAAGCTACTGACTGAATGAAAGGAGCTGGCATCTCACTCTCTTTGAATCTTCTTTATCATGCCAAGAGGAGCAGGAAAAAGCAAAAAATTTCTGAATTGCACCTTGCAATGCGGAGAAATTACTGTTTGTGCATTTACAATATTCATTGATTTTTGCCATTGAAAAACATCATGTTATTCATATACCAGAAATGATTGAAGCTACTGACTGAATGAAAGGAGCTGGCATCTCACTCTCTTTGAATCTTCTTTATCATGCTAAGAGGAGCAGGAAAAAGCAAAAAAATTCAGAATTGCACCTTGCAATGCGGAGAAATTACTGTTTGTGCATTTACAATATTCATTGATTTTTGCCATTGAAAAACGTCCAGAAATGATTGAAGCTACTGACTGAATGAAAGGAGCTGGCATCTCACTCTCTTTGAATCTTCTTTATCATGCTAAGAGGAGCAGGAAAAAGCAAAAAATTTCAGAATTGCACCTTGCAATGCGGAGAAATTACTGTTTGTGCATTTACAATATTCATTGATTTTTGCCATTGAAAAACATCATGTTATTCATATACCAGAAATGTTTGAAGCTACTGACTGAATGAAAGGAGCTGGCATCTCACTCTCTTTGAATCTTCTTTATCATGCTAAGAGGAGCAGGAAAAAGCAAAAAATTTCAGAATTGCACCTTGCAATGCGGATAAATTACTGTTTGTGCATTTACAATATTCATTGATTTTTGCCATTGAAAAACATCATGTTATTCATATACCAGAAATGATTGAAGCTACTGACTGAATGAAAGGAGCTGGCATCTCACTCTCTTTGAATCTTCTTTATCATGCTAAGAGGAGCAGGAAAAAGCAAAAAATTTCAGAATTGCACCTTGCAATGCGGAGAAATTACTGTTTGTGCATTTACAATATTCATTGATTTTTGCCATTGAAAAACGTCCAGAAATGATTGAAGCTACTGACTGAATGAAAGGAGCTGGCATCTCACTCTCTTTGAATCTTCTTTATCATGCTAAGAGGAGCAGGAAAAAGCAAAAAATTTCAGAATTGCACCTTGCAATGCGGAGAAATTACTGTTTGTTCATTTACAATATTCAATGATTTTTGCCATGGAAAAACATCATGTTATTCATATACCAGAAATGTTTGAAGCTACTGACTGAATGAAAGGAGCTGGCATCTCACTCTCTTTGAATCTTCTTTATCATGCTAAGAGGAGCAGGAAAAAGCAAAAAATTTCAGAATTGCACCTTGCAATGCGGATAAATTACTGTTTGTGCATTTACAATATTCATTGATTTTTGCCATTGAAAAACATCATGTTATTCATATACCAGAAATGATTGAAGCTACTGACTGAATGAAAGGAGCTGGCATCTCACTCTCTTTGAATCTTCTTTATCATGCTAAGAGGAGCAGGAAAAAGCAAAAAATTTCAGAATTGCACCTTGCAATGCGGAAAAATTACTGTTTGTGCATTTACAATATTCATTGATTTTTGCCATTGAAAAACATCATGTTATTCATATACCAGAAATGATTGAAGCTACTGACTGAATGAAAGGAGCTGGCATCTCACTCTCTTTGAATCTTCTTTATCATGCTAAGAGGAGCAGGAAAAAGCAAAAAATTTCAGAATTGCACCTTGCAATGCGGAGAAATTACTGTTTGTGCATTTACAATATTCATTGATTTTTGCCATTGAAAAACGTCCAGAAATGATTGAAGCTACTGACTGAATGAAAGGAGCTGGCATCTCACTCTCTTTGAATCTTCTTTATCATGCTAAGAGGAGCAGGAAAAAGCAAAAAATTTCAGAATTGCACCTTGCAATGCGGAGAAATTACTGTTTGTGCATTTACAAAATTCATTGATTTTTGCCATTGAAAAACATCATGTTATTCATATACCAGAAATGATTGAAGCTACTGACTTAATGAAAGGAGCTGGCATCTCACTCTCTTTGAATCTTCTTTATCATGCTAAGAGGAGCAGGAAAAAGCAAAAAATTTCAGAATTGCACCTTGCAATGCGGAGAAATTACTGTTTGTGCATTTACAATATTCATTGATTTTTGCCATTGAAAAACGTCCAGAAATGATTGAAGCTACTGACTGAATGAAAGGAGCTGGCATCTCACTCTCTTTGAATCTTCTTTATCATGCTAAGAGGAGCAGGAAAAATCAAAAAATTTCAGAATTGCACCTTGCAATGCGGAGAAATTACTGTTTGTGCATTTACAATATTTATTGATTTTTGCCATTGAAAAACATCATGTTATTCATATACCAGAAATGTTTGAAGCTACTGACTGAATGAAAGGAGCTGGCATCTCACTCTCTTTGAATCTTCTTTATCATGCTAAGAGGAGCAGGAAAAAGCAAAAAAATTCAGAATTGCACCTTGCAATGCGGATAAATTACTGTTTGTGCATTTACAATATTCATTGATTTTTGCCATTGAAAAACGTCCAGAAATGATTGAAGCTACTGACTGAATGAAAGGAGCTGGCATCTCACTCTCTTTGAATCTTCTTTATCATGCTAAGAGGAGCAGGAAAAAGCAAAAAATTTCAGAATTGCACCTTGCAATGCGGAGAAATTACTGTTTGTGCATTTACCAAATTCATTGATTTTTGCCATTGAAAAACATCATGTTATTCATATACCAGAAATGATTGAAGCTACTGACTGAATGAAAGGAGCTGGCATCTCACTCTCTTTGAATCTTCTTTATCATGCTAAGAGGAGCAGGAAAAAGCAAAAAATTTCAGAATTGCACCTTGCAATGCGGAGAAATTACTGTTTGTGCATTTACAATATTCATTGATTTTTGCCATTGAAAAACGTCCAGAAATGATTGAAGCTACTGACTGAATGAAAGGAGCTGGCATCTCACTCTCTTTGAATCTTCTTTATCATGCTAAGAGGAGCAGGAAAAAGCAAAAAATTTCAGAATTGCACCTTGCAATGCGGAGAAATTACTGTTTGTTCATTTACAATATTCATTGATTTTTGCCATGGAAAAACATCATGTTATTCATATACCAGAAATGTTTGAAGCTACTGACTGAATGAAAGGAGCTGGCATCTCACTCTCTTTGAATCTTCTTTATCATGCTAAGAGGAGCAGGAAAAAGCAAAAAATTTCAGAATTGCACCTTGCAATGCGGATAAATTACTGTTTGTGCATTTACAATATTCATTGATTTTTGCCATTGAAAAACATCATGTTATTCATATACCAGAAATGATTGAAGCTACTGACTGAATGAAAGGAGCTGGCATCTCACTCTCTTTGAATCTTCTTTATCATGCTAAGAGGAGCAGGAAAAAGCAAAAAATTTCAGAATTGCACCTTGCAATGCGGAGAAATTACTGTTTGTGCATTTACAATATTCATTGATTTTTGCCATTGAAAAACATCATGTTATTCATATACCAGAAATGATTGAAGCTACTGACTGAATGAAAGGAGCTGGCATCTCACTCTCTTTGAATCTTCTTTATCATGCCAAGAGGAGCAGGAAAAAGCAAAAAATTTCTGAATTGCACCTTGCAATGCGGAGAAATTACTGTTTGTGCATTTACAATATTCATTGATTTTTGCCATTGAAAAACGTCCAGAAATGATTGAAGCTACTGACTGAATGAAAGGAGCTGGCATCTCACTCTCTTTGAATCTTGTTTATCATGCTAAGAGGAGCAGGAAAAAGCAAAAAATTTCAGAATTGCACCTTGCAATGCAGAGAAATTACTGTTTGTGCATTTTCAATATTCATTGATTTTTGCCATTGAAAAACGTCCAGAAATGATTGAAGCTACTGACTGAATGAAAGGAGCTGGCATCTCACTCTCTTTGAATCTTCTTTATCATTCTAAGAGGAGCAGGAAAAAGCAAAAAATTTCAGAATTGCACCTTGCAATGCGGAGAAATTACTGTTTGTGCATTTACAATATTCATTGATTTTTGCCATTGAAAAACATCATGTTATTCATATACCAGAAATGATTGAAGCTACTGACTGAATGAAAGGAGCTGGCATCTCGCTCTCTTTGAATCTTCTTTATCATGCTAAGAGGAGCAGGAAAAAGCAAAAAATTTCAGAATTGCACCTTGCAATGCGGAGAAATTACTGTTTGTGCATTTACAATATTCATTGATTTTTGCCATTGAAAATCATCATGTTATTCATATACCAGAAATGATTGAAGCTACTGACTGAATGAAAGGAGCTGGCATCTCACTCTCTTTGAATCTTCTTTATCATGCTAAGAGGAGCAGGAAAAAGCAAAAAATTTCAGAATTGCACCTTGCAATGCGGATAAATTACTGTTTGTGCATTTACAATATTCATTGATTTTTGCCATTGAAAAACATCATGTTATTCATATACCAGAAATGATTGAAGCTACTGACTGAATGAAAGGAGCTGGCATCTCACTCTCTTTGAATCTTCTTTATCATGCTAAGAGGAGCAGGAAAAAGCAAAAAATTTCAGAATTGCACCTTGCAATGCGGAGAAATTACTGTTTGTGCATTTACAATATTCATTGATTTTTGCCATTGAAAAACATCATGTTATTCATATACCAGAAATGA
Source organism: Phyllobates terribilis (assembly GCF_046119375.1). NCBI lineage: Eukaryota > Metazoa > Chordata > Amphibia > Anura > Dendrobatidae > Phyllobates > Phyllobates terribilis. The sequence goes on along the minus strand of NW_027364164.1, from coordinate 84,229 downwards.
TTGAAGCTACTGACTGAATGAAAGGAGCTGGCATCTCACTCTCTTTGAATCTTCTTTATCATGCCAAGAGGAGCAGGAAAAAGCAAAAAATTTCTGAATTGCACCTTGCAATGCGGAGAAATTACTGTTTGTGCATTTACAATATTCATTGATTTTTGCCATTGAAAAACGTCCAGAAATGATTGAAGCTACTGACTGAATGAAAGGAGCTGGCATCTCACTCTCTTTGAATCTTGTTTATCATGCTAAGAGGAGCAGGAAAAAGCAAAAAATTTCAGAATTGCACCTTGCAATGCAGAGAAATTACTGTTTGTGCATTTTCAATATTCATTGATTTTTGCCATTGAAAAACGTCCAGAAATGATTGAAGCTACTGACTGAATGAAAGGAGCTGGCATCTCACTCTCTTTGAATCTTCTTTATCATGCTAAGAGGAGCAGGAAAAAGCAAAAAATTTCAGAATTGCACCTTGCAATGCGGAGAAATTACTGTTTGTGCATTTACAATATTCATTGATTTTTGCCATTGAAAAACATCATGTTATTCATATACCAGAAATGATTGAAGCTACTGACTGAATGAAAGGAGCTGGCGTCTCGCTCTCTTTGAATCTTCTTTATCATGCTAAGAGGAGCAGGAAAAAGCAAAAAATTTCAGAATTGCACCTTGCAATGCGGAGAAATTACTGTTTGTGCATTTACAATATTCATTGATTTTTGCCATTGAAAATCATGTTATTCATATACCAGAAATGATTGAAGCTACTGACTGAATGAAAGGAGCTGGCATCTCACTCTCTTTGAATCTTCTTTATCATGCTAAGAGGAGCAGGAAAAAGCAAAAAATTTCAGAATTGCACCTTGCAATGCGGAGAAATTACTGTTTGTGCATTTACAATATTCATTGATTTTTGCCATTGAAAAACGTCCAGAAATGATTGAAGCTACTGACTGAATGAAAGGAGCTGGCATCTCACTCTCTTTGAATCTTCTTTATCATGCTAAGAGGAGCAGGAAAAAGCAAAAAATTTCAGAATTGCACCTTGCAATGCGGAGAAATTACTGTTTGTGCCTTTACAAAATTCATTGATTTTTGCCTTTGAAAAACATCATGTTATTCATATACCAGAAATGATTGAAGCTACTGACTGAATGAAAGGAGCTGGCATCTCACTCTTTGAATCTTCTTTATCATGCTAAGAGGAGCAGGAAAAAGCAAAAAATTTCAGAATTGCACCTTGCAATGCGGAGAAATTACTGTTTGTGCATTTACAATATTCATTGATTTTTGCCATTGAAAAACGTCCAGAAATGATTGAAGCTACTGACTGAATGAAAGGAGCTGGCATCTCACTCTCTTTGAATCTTCTTTATCATGCTAAGAGGAGCAGGAAAAAGCAAAAAATTTCAGAATTGCACCTTGCAATGCGGAGAAATTACTGTTTGTTCATTTACAATATTCATTGATTTTTGCCATGGAAAAACATCATGTTATTCATATACCAGAAATGTTTGAAGCTACTGACTGAATGAAAGGAGCTGGCATCTCACTCTCTTTGAATCTTCTTTATCATGCTAAGAGGAGCAGGAAAAAGCAAAAAATTTCTGAATTGCACCTTGCAATGCGGAGAAATTACTGTTTGTGCATTTACAATATTCATTGATTTTTGCCATTGAAAAACGTCCAGAAATGATTGAAGCTACTGACTGAATGAAAGGAGCTGGCATCTCACTCTCTTTGAATCTTGTTTATTATGCTAAGAGGAGCAGGAAAAAGCAAAAAATTTCAGAATTGCACATTGCAATGCAGAGAAATTACTGTTTGTGCATTTACAATATTCATTGATTTTTGCCATTGAAAAACGTCCAGAAATGATTGAAGCTACTGACTGAATGAAAGGAGCTGGCATCTCACTCTCTTTGAATCTTCTTTATCATGCTAAGAGGAGCAGGAAAAAGCAAAAAATTTCAGAATTGCACCTTGCAATGCTTAGAAATTACTGTTTGTGCATTTACAATATTCATTGATTTTTGCCATTGAAAAACATCATGTTATTCATATACCAGAAATGATTGAAGCTACTGACTGAATGAAAGGAGCTGGCATCTCACTCTCTTTGAATCTTCTTTATCATGCTAAGAGGAGCAGGAAAAAGCAAAAAATTTCAGAATTGCACCTTGCAATGCGGAGAAATTACTGTTTGTGCATTTACAATATTCATTGATTTTTGCCATTGAAAAACGTCCAGAAATGATTGAAGCTACTGACTGAATGAAAGGAGCTGGCATCTCACTCTCTTTGAATCTTCTTTATCATGCTAAGAGGAGCAGGAAAAAGCAAAAAATTTCAGAATTGCACCTTGCAATGCGGAGAAATTACTGTTTGTGCATTTACAAAATTCATTGATTTTTGCCATTGAAAAACATCAAGTTATTCATATACCAGAAATGATTGAAGCTACTGACTGAATGAAAGGAGCTGGCATCTCACTCTCTTTGAATCTTCTTTATCATGCTAAGAGGAGCAGGAAAAAGCAAAAAATTTCAGAATTGCACCTTGCAATGCGGAGAAATTACTGTTTGTGCATTTACAATATTCATTGATTTTTGCCATTGAAAAACGTCCAGAAATGATTGAAGCTACTGACTGAATGAAAGGAGCTGGCATCTCACTCTCTTTGAATCTTCTTTATCATGCTAAGAGGAGCAGGAAAAATCAAAAAATTTCAGAATTGCACCTTGCAATGCGGAGAAATTACTGTTTGTGCATTTACAATATTCATTGATTTTTGCCATTGAAAAACATCATGTTATTCATATACCAGAAATGTTTGAAGCTACTGACTGAATGAAAGGAGCTGGCATCTCACTCTCTTTGAATCTTCTTTATCATGCTAAGAGGAGCAGGAAAAAGCAAAAAATTTCAGAATTGCACCTTGCAATGCGGATAAATTACTGTTTGTGCATTTACAATATTCATTGATTTTTGCCATTGAAAAACATCATGTTATTCATATACCAGAAATGATTGAAGCTACTGACTGAATGAAAGGAGCTGGCATCTCACTCTCTTTGAATCTTCTTTATCATGCTAAGAGGAGCAGGAAAAAGCAAAAAAATTCAGAATTGCACCTTGCAATGCGGAGAAATTACTGTTTGTGCATTTACAATATTCATTGATTTTTGCCATTGAAAAACGTCCAGAAATGATTGAAGCTACTGACTGAATGAAAGGAGCTGGCATCTCACTCTCTTTGAATCTTCTTTATCATGCTAAGAGGAGCAGGAAAAATCAAAAAATTTCAGAATTGCACCTTGCAATGCGGAGAAATTACTGTTTGTGCATTTACAATATTCATTGATTTTTGCCATGGAAAAACATCATGTTATTCATATACCAGAAATGTTTGAAGCTACTGACTGAATGAAAGGAGCTGGCATCTCACTCTCTTTGAATCTTCTTTATCATGCTAAGAGGAGCAGGAAAAAGCAAAAAATTTCTGAATTGCACCTTGCAATGCGGAGAAATTACTGTTTGTGCATTTACAATATTCATTGATTTTTGCCATTGAAAAACGTCCAGAAATGATTGAAGCTACTGACTGAATGAAAGGAGCTGGCATCTCACTCTCTTTGAATCTTCTTTATCATGCTAAGAGGAGCAGGAAAAAGCAAAAAATTTCAGAATTGCACCTTGCAATGCGGAGAAATTACTGTTTGTGCATTTACAATATTCATTGATTTTTGCCATTGAAAAACATCATGTTATTCATATACCAGAAATGATTGAAGCTACTGACTGAATGAAAGGAGCTGGCATCTCACTCTCTTTGAATCTTCTTTATCATGCTAAGAGGAGCAGGAAAAAGCAAAAAATTTCAGAATTGCACCTTGCAATGCGGAGAAATTACTGTTTGTGCATTTACAATATTCATTGATTTTTGCCATTGAAAAACGTCCAGAAATGATTGAAGCTACTGACTGAATGAAAGGAGCTGGCATCTCACTCTCTTTGAATCTTCTTTATCATGCTAAGAGGAGCAGGAAAAAGCAAAAAATTTCAGAATTGCACCTTGCAATGCGGAGAAATTACTGTTTGTGCATTTACAAAATTCATTGATTTTTGCCATTGAAAAACATCATGTTATTCATATACCAGAAATGATTGAAGCTACTGACTGAATGAAAGGAGCTGGCATCTCACTCTCTTTGAATCTTCTTTATCATGCTAAGAGGAGCAGGAAAAAGCAAAAAATTTCAGAATTGCACCTTGCAATGCGGAGAAATTACTGTTTGTGCATTTACAATATTCATTGATTTTTGCCATTGAAAAACGTCCAGAAATGATTGAAGCTACTGACTGAATGAAAGGAGCTGGCATCTCACTCTCTTTGAATCTTCTTTATCATGCTAAGAGGAGCAGGAAAAATCAAAAAATTTCAGAATTGCACCTTGCAATGCGGAGAAATTACTGTTTGTGCATTTACAATATTCATTGATTTTTGCCATTGAAAAACATCATGTTATTCATATACCAGAAATGTTTGAAGCTACTGACTGAATGAAAGGAGCTGGCATCTCACTCTCTTTGAATCTTCTTTATTATGCTAAGAGGAGCAGGAAAAAGCAAAAAATTTCAGAATTGCACCTTGCAATGCGGATAAATTACTGTTTGTGCATTTACAATATTCATTGATTTTTGCCATTGAAAAACATCATGTTATTCATATACCAGAAATGATTGAAGCTACTGACTGAATGAAAGGAGCTGGCATCTCACTCTCTTTGAATCTTCTTTATCATGCTAAGAGGAGCAGGAAAAAGCAAAAAAATTCAGAATTGCACCTTGCAATGCGGAGAAATTACTGTTTGTGCATTTACAATATTCATTGATTTTTGCCATTGAAAAACGTCCAGAAATGATTGAAGCTACTGACTGAATGAAAGGAGCTGGCATCTCACTCTCTTTGAATCTTCTTTATCATGCTAAGAGGAGCAGGAAAAATCAAAAAATTTCAGAATTGCACCTTGCAATGCGGAGAAATTACTGTTTGTGCATTTACAATATTCATTGATTTTTGCCATTGAAAAACATCATGTTATTCATATACCAGAAATGTTTGAAGCTACTGACTGAATGAAAGGAGCTGGCATCTCACTCTCTTTGAATCTTCTTTGACATGCTAAGAGGAGCAGGAAAAAGCAAAAAATTTCAGAATTGCACCTTGCAATGCGGATAAATTACTGTTTGTGCATTTACAATATTCATTGATTTTTGCCATTGAAAAACATCATGTTATTCATATACCAGAAATGATTGAAGCTACTGACTGAATGAAAGGAGCTGGCATCTCACTCTCTTTGAATCTTCTTTATCATGCTAAGAGGAGCAGGAAAAAGCAAAAAATTTCAGAATTGCACCTTGCAATGCGGAGAAATTACTGTTTGTGCATTTACAATATTCATTGATTTTTGCCATTGAAAAACGTCCAGAAATGATTGAAGCTACTGACTGAATGAAAGGAGCTGGCATCTCACTCTCTTTGAATCTTCTTTATCATGCTAAGAGGAGCAGGAAAAAGCAAAAAATTTCAGAATTGCACCTTGCAATGCGGAGAAATTACTGTTTGTGCATTTACAAAATTCATTGATTTTTGCCATTGAAAAACATCATGTTATTCATATACCAGAAATGATTGAAGCTACTGACTGAATGAAAGGAGCTGGCATCTCACTCTCTTTGAATCTTCTTTATCATGCTAAGAGGAGCAGGAAAAAGCAAAAAATTTCAGAATTGCACCTTGCAATGCGGAGAAATTACTGTTTGTGCATTTACAATATTCATTGATTTTTGCCATTGAAAAACGTCCAGAAATGATTGAAGCTACTGACTGAATGAAAGGAGCTGGCATCTCACTCTCTTTGAATCTTCTTTATCATGCTAAGAGGAGCAGGAAAAATCAAAAAATTTCAGAATTGCACCTTGCAATGCGGAGAAATTACTGTTTGTGCATTTACAATATTCATTGATTTTTGCCATTGAAAAACATCATGTTATTCATATACCAGAAATGTTTGAAGCTACTGACAATGAAAGGAGCTGGCATCTCACTCTCTTTGAATCTTCTTTATTATGCTAAGAGGAGCAGGAAAAAGCAAAAAATTTCAGAATTGCACCTTGCAATGCGGATAAATTACTGTTTGTGCATTTACAATATTCATTGATTTTTGCCATTGAAAAACATCATGTTATTCATATACCAGAAATGATTGAAGCTACTGACTGAATGAAAGGAGCTGGCATCTCACTCTCTTTGAATCTTCTTTATCATGCTAAGAGGAGCAGGAAAAAGCAAAAAAATTCAGAATTGCACCTTGCAATGCGGAGAAATTACTGTTTGTGCATTTACAATATTCATTGATTTTTGCCATTGAAAAACGTCCAGAAATGATTGAAGCTACTGACTGAATGAAAGGAGCTGGCATCTCACTCTCTTTGAATCTTCTTTATCATGCTAAGAGGAGCAGGAAAAATCAAAAAATTTCAGAATTGCACCTTGCAATGCGGAGAAATTACTGTTTGTGCATTTACAATATTCATTGATTTTTGCCATTGAAAAACATCATGTTATTCATATACCAGAAATGATTGAAGCTACTGACTGAATGAAAGGAGCTGGCATCTCACTCTCTTTGAATCTTCTTTATCATGCTAAGAGGAGCAGGAAAAAGCAAAAAAATTCAGAATTGCACCTTGCAATGCGGAGAAATTACTGTTTGTGCATTTACAATATTCATTGATTTTTGCCATTGAAAAACATCCAGAAATGATTGAAGCTACTGACTGAATGAAAGGAGCTGGCATCTCACTCTCTTTGAATCTTCTTTATCATGCTAAGAGGAGCAGGAAAAAGCAAAAAATTTCAGAATTGCACCTTGCAATGCGGAGAAATTACTGTTTGTGCATTTACAATATTCATTGATTTTTGCCATTGAAAAACATCATGTTATTCATATACCAGAAATGTTTGAAGCTACTGACTGAATGAAAGGAGCTGGCATCTCACTCTCTTTGAATCTTCTTTATCATGCTAAGAGGAGCAGGAAAAAGCAAAAAATTTCAGAATTGCACCTTGCAATGCGGATAAATTACTGTTTGTGCATTTACAATATTCATTGATTTTTGCCATTGAAAAACATCATGTTATTCATATACCAGAAATGATTGAAGCTACTGACTGAATGAAAGGAGCTGGCATCTCACTCTCTTTGAATCTTCTTTATCATGCTAAGAGGAGCAGGAAAAAGCAAAAAATTTCAGAATTGCACCTTGCAATGCGGAGAAATTACTGTTTGTGCATTTACAATATTCATTGATTTTTGCCATTGAAAAACGTCCAGAAATGATTGAAGCTACTGACTGAATGAAAGGAGCTGGCATCTCACTCTCTTTGAATCTTCTTTATCATGCTAAGAGGAGCAGGAAAAAGCAAAAAATTTCAGAATTGCACCTTGCAATGCGGAGAAATTACTGTTTGTTCATTTACAATATTCATTGATTTTTGCCATGGAAAAACATCATGTTATTCATATACCAGAAATGTTTGAAGCTACTGACTGAATGAAAGGAGCTGGCATCTCACTCTCTTTGAATCTTCTTTATCATGCTAAGAGGAGCAGGAAAAAGCAAAAAATTTCAGAATTGCACCTTGCAATGCGGATAAATTACTGTTTGTGCATTTACAATATTCATTGATTTTTGCCATTGAAAAACATCATGTTATTCATATACCAGAAATGATTGAAGCTACTGACTGAATGAAAGGAGCTGGCATCTCACTCTCTTTGAATCTTCTTTATCATGCTAAGAGGAGCAGGAAAAAGCAAAAAATTTCAGAATTGCACCTTGCAATGCGGAAAAATTACTGTTTGTGCATTTACAATATTCATTGATTTTTGCCATTGAAAAACATCATGTTATTCATATACCAGAAATGATTGAAGCTACTGACTGAATGAAAGGAGCTGGCATCTCACTCTCTTTGAATCTTCTTTATCATGCTAAGAGGAGCAGGAAAAAGCAAAAAATTTCAGAATTGCACCTTGCAATGCGGAGAAATTACTGTTTGTGCATTTACAATATTCATTGATTTTTGCCATTGAAAAACGTCCAGAAATGATTGAAGCTACTGACTGAATGAAAGGAGCTGGCATCTCACTCTCTTTGAATCTTCTTTATCATGCTAAGAGGAGCAGGAAAAAGCAAAAAATTTCAGAATTGCACCTTGCAATGCGGAGAAATTACTGTTTGTGCATTTACAAAATTCATTGATTTTTGCCATTGAAAAACATCATGTTATTCATATACCAGAAATGATTGAAGCTACTGACTTAATGAAAGGAGCTGGCATCTCACTCTCTTTGAATCTTCTTTATCATGCTAAGAGGAGCAGGAAAAAGCAAAAAATTTCAGAATTGCACCTTGCAATGCGGAGAAATTACTGTTTGTGCATTTACAATATTCATTGATTTTTGCCATTGAAAAACGTCCAGAAATGATTGAAGCTACTGACTGAATGAAAGGAGCTGGCATCTCACTCTCTTTGAATCTTCTTTATCATGCTAAGAGGAGCAGGAAAAATCAAAAAATTTCAGAATTGCACCTTGCAATGCGGAGAAATTACTGTTTGTGCATTTACAATATTCATTGATTTTTGCCATTGAAAAACATCATGTTATTCATATACCAGAAATGTTTGAAGCTACTGACTGAATGAAAGGAGCTGGCATCTCACTCTCTTTGAATCTTCTTTATCATGCTAAGAGGAGCAGGAAAAAGCAAAAAAATTCAGAATTGCACCTTGCAATGCGGATAAATTACTGTTTGTGCATTTACAATATTCATTGATTTTTGCCATTGAAAAACGTCCAGAAATGATTGAAGCTACTGACTGAATGAAAGGAGCTGGCATCTCACTCTCTTTGAATCTTCTTTATCATGCTAAGAGGAGCAGGAAAAAGCAAAAAATTTCAGAATTGCACCTTGCAATGCGGAGAAATTACTGTTTGTGCATTTACCAAATTCATTGATTTTTGCCATTGAAAAACATCATGTTATTCATATACCAGAAATGATTGAAGCTACTGACTGAATGAAAGGAGCTGGCATCTCACTCTCTTTGAATCTTCTTTATCATGCTAAGAGGAGCAGGAAAAAGCAAAAAATTTCAGAATTGCACCTTGCAATGCGGAGAAATTACTGTTTGTGCATTTACAATATTCATTGATTTTTGCCATTGAAAAACGTCCAGAAATGATTGAAGCTACTGACTGAATGAAAGGAGCTGGCATCTCACTCTCTTTGAATCTTCTTTATCATGCTAAGAGGAGCAGGAAAAAGCAAAAAATTTCAGAATTGCACCTTGCAATGCGGAGAAATTACTGTTTGTTCATTTACAATATTCATTGATTTTTGCCATGGAAAAACATCATGTTATTCATATACCAGAAATGTTTGAAGCTACTGACTGAATGAAAGGAGCTGGCATCTCACTCTCTTTGAATCTTCTTTATCATGCTAAGAGGAGCAGGAAAAAGCAAAAAATTTCAGAATTGCACCTTGCAATGCGGATAAATTACTGTTTGTGCATTTACAATATTCATTGATTTTTGCCATTGAAAAACATCATGTTATTCATATACCAGAAATGATTGAAGCTACTGACTGAATGAAAGGAGCTGGCATCTCACTCTCTTTGAATCTTCTTTATCATGCTAAGAGGAGCAGGAAAAAGCAAAAAATTTCAGAATTGCACCTTGCAATGCGGAGAAATTACTGTTTCTGCATTTACAATATTCATTGATTTTTGCCATTGAAAAACATCATGTTATTCATATACCAGAAATGATTGAAGCTACTGACTGAATGAAAGGAGCTGGCATCTCACTCTCTTTGAATCTTCTTTATCATGCCAAGAGGAGCAGGAAAAAGCAAAAAATTTCTGAATTGCACCTTGCAATGCGGAGAAATTACTGTTTGTGCATTTACAATATTCATTGATTTTTGCCATTGAAAAACGTCCAGAAATGATTGAAGCTACTGACTGAATGAAAGGAGCTAGCATCTCACTCTCTTTGAATCTTGTTTATCATGCTAAGAGGAGCAGGAAAAAGCAAAAAATTTCAGAATTGCACCTTGCAATGCAGAGAAATTACTGTTTGTGCATTTTCAATATTCATTGATTTTTGCCATTGAAAAACGTCCAGAAATGATTGAAGCTACTGACTGAATGAAAGGAGCTGGCATCTCACTCTCTTTGAATCTTCTTTATCATGCTAAGAGGAGCAGGAAAAAGCAAAAAATTTCAGAATTGCACCTTGCAATGCGGAGAAATTACTGTTTGTGCATTTACAATATTCATTGATTTTTGCCATTGAAAAACATCATGTTATTCATATACCAGAAATGATTGAAGCTACTGACTGAATGAAAGGAGCTGGCATCTCACTCTCTTTGAATCTTCTTTATCATGCTAAGAGGAGCAGGAAAAAGCAAAAAATTTCAGAATTGCACCTTGCAATGCGGAGAAATTACTGTTTGTGCATTTACAATATTCATTGATTTTTGCCATTGAAAAACGTCCAGAAATGATTGAAGCTACTGACTGAATGAAAGGAGCTGGCATCTCACTCTCTTTGAATCTTCTTTATCATGCTAAGAGGAGCAGGAAAAATCAAAAAATTTCAGAATTGCACCTTGCAATGCGGAGAAATTACTGTTTGTGCATTTACAATATTCATTGATTTTTGCCATTGAAAAACATCATGTTATTCATATACCAGAAATGTTTGAAGCTACTGACTGAATGAAAGGAGCTGGCATCTCACTCTCTTTGAATCTTCTTTATCATGCTAAGAGGAGCAGGAAAAAGCAAAAAATTTCAGAATTGCACCTTGCAATGCGGATAAATTACTGTTTGTGCATTTACAATATTCATTGATTTTTGCCATTGAAAAACATCATGTTATTCATATACCAGAAATGATTGAAGCTACTGACTGAATGAAAGGAGCTGGCATCTCACTCTCTTTGAATCTTCTTTATCATGCTAAGAGGAGCAGGAAAAAGCAAAAAAATTCAGAATTGCACCTTGCAATGCGGAGAAATTACTGTTTGTGCATTTACAATATTCATTGATTTTTGCCATTGAAAAACGTCCAGAAATGATTGAAGCTACTGACTGAATGAAAGGAGCTGGCATCTCACTCTCTTTGAATCTTCTTTATCATGCTAAGAGGAGCAGGAAAAATCAAAAAATTTCAGAATTGCACCTTGCAATGCGGAGAAATTACTGTTTGTGCATTTACAATATTCATTGATTTTTGCCATGGAAAAACATCATGTTATTCATATACCAGAAATGTTTGAAGCTACTGACTGAATGAAAGGAGCTGGCATCTCACTCTCTTTGAATCTTCTTTATCATGCTAAGAGGAGCAGGAAAAAGCAAAAAATTTCTGAATTGCACCTTGCAATGCGGAGAAATTACTGTTTGTGCATTTACAATATTCATTGATTTTTGCCATTGAAAAACGTCCAGAAATGATTGAAGCTACTGACTGAATGAAAGGAGCTGGCATCTCACTCTCTTTGAATCTTCTTTATCATGCTAAGAGGAGCAGGAAAAAGCAAAAAATTTCAGAATTGCACCTTGCAATGCGGAGAAATTACTGTTTGTGCATTTACAATATTCATTGATTTTTGCCATTGAAAAACATCATGTTATTCATATACCAGAAATGATTGAAGCTACTGACTGAATGAAAGGAGCTGGCATCTCACTCTCTTTGAATCTTCTTTATCATGCTAAGAGGAGCAGGAAAAAGCAAAAAATTTCAGAATTGCACCTTGCAATGCGGAGAAATTACTGTTTGTGCATTTACAATATTCATTGATTTTTGCCATTGAAAAACATCATGTTATTCATATACCAGAAATGTTTGAAGCTACTGACTGAATGAAAGGAGCTGGCATCTCACTCTCTTTGAATCTTCTTTATCATGCTAAGAGGAGCAGGAAAAAGCAAAAAAATTCAGAATTGCACCTTGCAATGCGGAGAAATTACTGTTTGTGCATTTACAATATTCATTGATTTTTGCCATTGAAAAACGTCCAGAAATGATTGAAGCTACTGACTGAATGAAAGGAGCTGGCATCTCACTCTCTTTGAATCTTCTTTATCATGCTAAGAGGAGCAGGAAAAATCAAAAAATTTCAGAATTGCACCTTGCAATGCGGAGAAATTACTGTTTGTGCATTTACAATATTCATTGATTTTTGCCATGGAAAAACATCATGTTATTCATATACCAGAAATGTTTGAAGCTACTGACTGAATGAAAGGAGCTGGCATCTCACTCTCTTTGAATCTTCTTTATCATGCTAAGAGGAGCAGGAAAAAGCAAAAAATTTCTGAATTGCACCTTGCAATGCGGAGAAATTACTGTTTGTGCATTTACAATATTCATTGATTTTTGCCATTGAAAAACGTCCAGAAATGATTGAAGCTACTGACTGAATGAAAGGAGCTGGCATCTCACTCTCTTTGAATCTTCTTTATCATGCTAAGAGGAGCAGGAAAAAGCAAAAAATTTCAGAATTGCACCTTGCAATGCGGAGAAATTACTGTTTGTGCATTTACAATATTCATTGATTTTTGCCATTGAAAAACATCATGTTATTCATATACCAGAAATGATTGAAGCTACTGACTGAATGAAAGGAGCTGGCATCTCACTCTCTTTGAATCTTCTTTATCATGCTAAGAGGAGCAGGAAAAAGCAAAAAATTTCAGAATTGCACCTTGCAATGCGGAGAAATTACTGTTTGTGCATTTACAATATTCATTGATTTTTGCCATTGAAAAACGTCCAGAAATGATTGAAGCTACTGACTGAATGAAAGGAGCTGGCATCTCACTCTCTTTGAATCTTCTTTATCATGCTAAGAGGAGCAGGAAAAAGCAAAAAATTTCAGAATTGCACCTTGCAATGCGGAGAAATTACTGTTTGTGCATTTACAAAATTCATTGATTTTTGCCATTGAAAAACATCATGTTATTCATATACCAGAAATGATTGAAGCTACTGACTGAATGAAAGGAGCTGGCATCTCACTCTCTTTGAATCTTCTTTATCATGCTAAGAGGAGCAGGAAAAAGCAAAAAATTTCAGAATTGCACCTTGCAATGCGGAGAAATTACTGTTTGTGCATTTACAATATTCATTGATTTTTGCCATTGAAAAACGTCCAGAAATGATTGAAGCTACTGACTGAATGAAAGGAGCTGGCATCTCACTCTCTTTGAATCTTCTTTATCATGCTAAGAGGAGCAGGAAAAATCAAAAAATTTCAGAATTGCACCTTGCAATGCGGAGAAATTACTGTTTGTGCATTTACAATATTCATTGATTTTTGCTATTGAAAAACATCATGTTATTCATATACCAGAAATGTTTGAAGCTACTGACTGAATGAAAGGAGCTGGCATCTCACTTTCTTTGAATCTTCTTTATTATGCTAAGAGGAGCAGGAAAAAGCAAAAAATTTCAGAATTGCACCTTGCAATGCGGATAAATTACTGTTTGTGCATTTACAATATTCATTGATTTTTGCCATTGAAAAACATCATGTTATTCATATACCAGAAATGATTGAAGCTACTGACTGAATGAAAGGAGCTGGCATCTCACTCTCTTTGAATCTTCTTTATCATGCTAAGAGGAGCAGGAAAAAGCAAAAAAATTCAGAATTGCACCTTGCAATGCGGAGAAATTACTGTTTGTGCATTTACAATATTCATTGATTTTTGCCATTGAAAAACGTCCAGAAATGATTGAAGCTACTGACTGAATGAAAGGAGCTGGCATCTCACTCTCTTTGAATATTCTTTGTCATGCTAAGAGGAGCAGGAAAAATCAAAAAATTTCAGAATTGCACCTTGCAATGCGGAGAAATTACTGTTTGTGCATTTACAATATTCATTGATTTTTGCCATTGAAAAACATCATGTTATTCATATACCAGAAATGATTGAAGCTACTGACTGAATGAAAGGAGCTGGCATCTCACTCTCTTTGAATCTTCTTTATCATGCTAAGAGGAGCAGGAAAAAGCAAAAAAATTCAGAATTGCACCTTGCAATGCGGAGAAATTACTGTTTGTGCATTTACAATATTCATTGATTTTTGCCATTGAAAAACGTCCAGAAATGATTGAAGCTACTGACTGAATGAAAGGAGCTGGCATCTCACTCTCTTTGAATCTTCTTTATCATGCTAAGAGGAGCAGGAAAAAGCAAAAAATTTCAGAATTGCACCTTGCAATGCGGAGAAATTACTGTTTGTGCATTTACAATATTCATTGATTTTTGCCATTGAAAAACATCATGTTATTCATATACCAGAAATGTTTGAAGCTACTGACTGAATGAAAGGAGCTGGCATCTCACTCTCTTTGAATCTTCTTTATCATGCTAAGAGGAGCAGGAAAAAGCAAAAAATTTCAGAATTGCACCTTGCAATGCGGATAAATTACTGTTTGTGCATTTACAATATTCATTGATTTTTGCCATTGAAAAACATCATGTTATTCATATACCAGAAATGATTGAAGCTACTGACTGAATGAAAGGAGCTGGCATCTCACTCTCTTTGAATCTTCTTTATCATGCTAAGAGGAGCAGGAAAAAGCAAAAAATTTCAGAATTGCACCTTGCAATGCGGAGAAATTACTGTTTGTGCATTTACAATATTCATTGATTTTTGCCATTGAAAAACGTCCAGAAATGATTGAAGCTACTGACTGAATGAAAGGAGCTGGCATCTCACTCTCTTTGAATCTTCTTTATCATGCTAAGAGGAGCAGGAAAAAGCAAAAAATTTCAGAATTGCACCTTGCAATGCGGAGAAATTACTGTTTGTGCATTTACAATATTCATTGATTTTTGCCATTGAAAAACATCATGTTATTCATATACCAGAAATGTTTGAAGCTACTGACTGAATGAAAGGAGCTGGCATCTCACTCTCTTTGAATCTTCTTTATCATGCTAAGAGGAGCAGGAAAAAGCAAAAAATTTCAGAATTGCACCTTGCAATGCGGATAAATTACTGTTTGTGCATTTACAATATTCATTGATTTTTGCCATTGAAAAACATCATGTTATTCATATACCAGAAATGATTGAAGCTACTGACTGAATGAAAGGAGCTGGCATCTCACTCTCTTTGAATCTTCTTTATCATGCTAAGAGGAGCAGGAAAAAGCAAAAAAATTCAGAATTGCACCTTGCAATGCGGAGAAATTACTGTTTGTGCATTTACAATATTCATTGATTTTTGCCATTGAAAAACGTCCAGAAATGATTGAAGCTACTGACTGAATGAAAGGAGCTGGCATCTCACTCTCTTTGAATCTTCTTTATCATGCTAAGAGGAGCAGGAAAAAGCAAAAAATTTCAGAATTGCACCTTGCAATGCGGAGAAATTACTGTTTGTGCATTTACAATATTCATTGATTTTTGCCATGGAAAAACATCATGTTATTCATATACCAGAAATGTTTGAAGCTACTGACTGAATGAAAGGAGCTGGCATCTCACTCTCTTTGAATCTTCTTTATCATGCTAAGAGGAGCAGGAAAAAGCAAAAAATTTCTGAATTGCACCTTGCAATGCGGAGAAATTACTGTTTGTGCATTTACAATATTCATTGATTTTTGCCATTGAAAAACGTCCAGAAATGATTGAAGCTACTGACTGAATGAAAGGAGCTGGCATCTCACTCTCTTTGAATCTTCTTTATCATGCTAAGAGGAGCAGGAAAAAGCAAAAAATTTCAGAATTGCACCTTGCAATGCGGAGAAATTACTGTTTGTGCATTTACAATATTCATTGATTTTTGCCATTGAAAAACATCATGTTATTCATATACCAGAAATGTTTGAAGCTACTGACTGAATGAAAGGAGCTGGCATCTCACTCTCTTTGAATCTTCTTTATTATGCTAAGAGGAGCAGGAAAAAGCAAAAAATTTCAGAATTGCACCTTGCAATGCGGATAAATTACTGTTTGTGCATTTACAATATTCATTGATTTTTGCCATTGAAAAACATCATGTTATTCATATACCAGAAATGATTGAAGCTACTGACTGAATGAAAGGAGCTGGCATCTCACTCTCTTTGAATCTTCTTTATCATGCTAAGAGGAGCAGGAAAAAGCAAAAAAATTCAGAATTGCACCTTGCAATGCGGAGAAATTACTGTTTGTGCATTTACAATATTCATTGATTTTTGCCATTGAAAAACGTCCAGAAATGATTGAAGCTACTGACTGAATGAAAGGAGCTGGCATCTCACTCTCTTTGAATCTTCTTTATCATGCTAAGAGGAGCAGGAAAAATCAAAAAATTTCAGAATTGCACCTTGCAATGCGGAGAAATTACTGTTTGTGCATTTACAATATTCATTGATTTTTGCCATTGAAAAACATCATGTTATTCATATACCAGAAATGATTGAAGCTACTGACTGAATGAAAGGAGCTGGCATCTCACTCTCTTTGAATCTTCTTTATCATGCTAAGAGGAGCAGGAAAAAGCAAAAAAATTCAGAATTGCACCTTGCAATGCGGAGAAATTACTGTTTGTGCATTTACAATATTCATTGATTTTTGCCATTGAAAAACGTCCAGAAATGATTGAAGCTACTGACTGAATGAAAGGAGCTGGCATCTCACTCTCTTTGAATCTTCTTTATCATGCTAAGAGGAGCAGGAAAAAGCAAAAAATTTCAGAATTGCACCTTGCAATGCGGAGAAATTACTGTTTGTGCATTTACAATATTCATTGATTTTTGCCATTGAAAAACATCATGTTATTCATATACCAGAAATGTTTGAAGCTACTGACTGAATGAAAGGAGCTGGCATCTCACTCTCTTTGAATCTTCTTTATCATGCTAAGAGGAGCAGGAAAAAGCAAAAAATTTCAGAATTGCACCTTGCAATGCGGATAAATTACTGTTTGTGCATTTACAATATTCATTGATTTTTGCCATTGAAAAACATCATGTTATTCATATACCAGAAATGATTGAAGCTACTGACTGAATGAAAGGAGCTGGCATCTCACTCTCTTTGAATCTTCTTTATCATGCTAAGAGGAGCAGGAAAAAGCAAAAAATTTCAGAATTGCACCTTGCAATGCGGAGAAATTACTGTTTGTGCATTTACAATATTCATTGATTTTTGCCATTGAAAAACGTCCAGAAATGATTGAAGCTACTGACTGAATGAAAGGAGCTGGCATCTCACTCTCTTTGAATCTTCTTTATCATGCTAAGAGGAGCAGGAAAAAGCAAAAAATTTCAGAATTGCACCTTGCAATGCGGAGAAATTACTGTTTGTTCATTTACAATATTCATTGATTTTTGCCATGGAAAAACATCATGTTATTCATATACCAGAAATGTTTGAAGCTACTGACTGAATGAAAGGAGCTGGCATCTCACTCTCTTTGAATCTTCTTTATCATCCTAAGAGGAGCAGGAAAAAGCAAAAAATTTCAGAATTGCACCTTGCAATGCGGATAAATTACTGTTTGTGCATTTACAATATTCATTGATTTTTGCCATTGAAAAACATCATGTTATTCATATACCAGAAATGATTGAAGCTACTGACTGAATGAAAGGAGCTGGCATCTCACTCTCTTTGAATCTTCTTTATCATGCTAAGAGGAGCAGGAAAAAGCAAAAAATTTCAGAATTGCACCTTGCAATGCGGAAAAATTACTGTTTGTGCATTTACAATATTCATTGATTTTTGCCATTGAAAAACATCATGTTATTCATATACCAGAAATGATTGAAGCTACTGACTGAATGAAAGGAGCTGGCATCTCACTCTCTTTGAATCTTCTTTATCATGCTAAGAGGAGCAGGAAAAAGCAAAAAATTTCAGAATTGCACCTTGCAATGCGGAGAAATTACTGTTTGTGCATTTACAATATTCATTGATTTTTGCCATTGAAAAACGTCCAGAAATGATTGAAGCTACTGACTGAATGAAAGGAGCTGGCATCTCACTCTCTTTGAATCTTCTTTATCATGCTAAGAGGAGCAGGAAAAAGCAAAAAATTTCAGAATTGCACCTTGCAATGCGGAGAAATTACTGTTTGTGCATTTACAAAATTCATTGATTTTTGCCATTGAAAAACATCATGTTATTCATATACCAGAAATGATTGAAGCTACTGACTTAATGAAAGGAGCTGGCATCTCACTCTCTTTGAATCTTCTTTATCATGCTAAGAGGAGCAGGAAAAAGCAAAAAATTTCAGAATTGCACCTTGCAATGCGGAGAAATTACTGTTTGTGCATTTACAATATTCATTGATTTTTGCCATTGAAAAACGTCCAGAAATGATTGAAGCTACTGACTGAATGAAAGGAGCTGGCATCTCACTCTCTTTGAATCTTCTTTATCATGCTAAGAGGAGCAGGAAAAATCAAAAAATTTCAGAATTGCACCTTGCAATGCGGAGAAATTACTGTTTGTGCATTTACAATATTCATTGATTTTTGCCATTGAAAAACATCATGTTATTCATATACCAGAAATGTTTGAAGCTACTGACTGAATGAAAGGAGCTGGCATCTCACTCTCTTTGAATCTTCTTTATCATGCTAAGAGGAGCAGGAAAAAGCAAAAAAATTCAGAATTGCACCTTGCAATGCGGATAAATTACTGTTTGTGCATTTACAATATTCATTGATTTTTGCCATTGAAAAACGTCCAGAAATGATTGAAGCTACTGACTGAATGAAAGGAGCTGGCATCTCACTCTCTTTGAATCTTCTTTATCATGCTAAGAGGAGCAGGAAAAAGCAAAAAATTTCAGAATTGCACCTTGCAATGCGGAGAAATTACTGTTTGTGCATTTACCAAATTCATTGATTTTTGCCATTGAAAAACATCATGTTATTCATATACCAGAAATGATTGAAGCTACTGACTGAATGAAAGGAGCTGGCATCTCACTCTCTTTGAATCTTCTTTATCATGCTAAGAGGAGCAGGAAAAAGCAAAAAATTTCAGAATTGCACCTTGCAATGCGGAGAAATTACTGTTTGTGCATTTACAATATTCATTGATTTTTGCCATTGAAAAACGTCCAGAAATGATTGAAGCTACTGACTGAATGAAAGGAGCTGGCATCTCACTCTCTTTGAATCTTCTTTATCATGCTAAGAGGAGCAGGAAAAAGCAAAAAATTTCCGAATTGCACCTTGCAATGCGGAGAAATTACTGTTTGTTCATTTACAATATTCATTGATTTTTGCCATGGAAAAACATCATGTTATTCATATTCCAGAAATGTTTGAAGCTACTGACTGAATGAAAGGAGCTGGCATCTCACTCTCTTTGAATCTTCTTTATCATGCTAAGAGGAGCAGGAAAAAGCAAAAAATTTCAGAATTGCACCTTGCAATGCGGATAAATTACTGTTTGTGCATTTACAATATTCATTGATTTTTGCCATTGAAAAACATCATGTTATTCATATACCAGAAATGATTGAAGCTACTGACTGAATGAAAGGAGCTGGCATCTCACTCTCTTTGAATCTTCTTTATCATGCTAAGAGGAGCAGGAAAAAGCAAAAAATTTCAGAATTGCACCTTGCAATGCGGAGAAATTACTGTTTGTGCATTTACAATATTCATTGATTTTTGCCATTGAAAAACATCATGTTATTCATATACCAGAAATGATTGAAGCTACTGACTGAATGAAAGGAGCTGGCATCTCACTCTCTTTGAATCTTCTTTATCATGCCAAGAGGAGCAGGAAAAAGCAAAAAATTTCTGAATTGCACCTTGCAATGCGGAGAAATTACTGTTTGTGCATTTACAATATTCATTGATTTTTGCCATTGAAAAACGTCCAGAAATGATTGAAGCTACTGACTGAATGAAAGGAGCTAGCATCTCACTCTCTTTGAATCTTGTTTATCATGCTAAGAGGAGCAGGAAAAAGCAAAAAATTTCAGAATTGCACCTTGCAATGCAGAGAAATTACTGTTTGTGCATTTTCAATATTCATTGATTTTTGCCATTGAAAAACGTCCAGAAATGATTGAAGCTACTGACTGAATGAAAGGAGCTGGCATCTCACTCTCTTTGAATCTTCTTTATCATGCTAAGAGGAGCAGGAAAAAGCAAAAAATTTCAGAATTGCACCTTGCAATGCGGAGAAATTACTGTTTGTGCATTTACAATATTCATTGATTTTTGCCATTGAAAAACATCATGTTATTCATATACCAGAAATGATTGAAGCTACTGACTGAATGAAAGGAGCTGGCATCTCACTCTCTTTGAATCTTGTTTATCATGCTAAGAGGAGCAGGAAAAAGCAAAAAATTTCAGAATTGCACATTGCAATGCAGAGAAATTACTGTTTGTGCATTTACAATATTCATTGATTTTTGCCATTGAAAAACGTCCAGAAATGATTGAAGCTACTGACTGAATGAAAGGAGCTGGCATCTCACTCTCTTTGAATCTTCTTTATCATGCTAAGAGGAGCATGAAAAAGCAAAAAATTTCAGAATTGCACCTTGCAATGCGGAGAAATTACTGTTTGTGCATTTACAATATTCATTGATTTTTGCCATTGAAAAACATCATGTTATTCATATACCAGAAATGATTGAAGCTACTGACTGAATGAAAGGAGCTGGCATCTCACTCTCTTTGAATCTTCTTTATCATGCTAAGAGGAGCAGGAAAAAGCAAAAAATTTCAGAATTGCACCTTGCAATGCGGAGAAATTACTGTTTGTGCATTTACAATATTCATTGATTTTTGCCATTGAAAAACGTCCAGAAATGATTGAAGCTACTGACTGAATGAAAGGAGCTGGCATCTCACTCTCTTTGAATCTTCTTTATCATGCTAAGAGGAGCAGGAAAAATCAAAAAATTTCAGAATTGCACCTTGCAATGCGGAGAAATTACTGTTTGTGCATTTACAATATTCATTGATTTTTGCCATTGAAAAACATCATGTTATTCATATACCAGAAATGTTTGAAGCTACTGACTGAATGAAAGGAGCTGGCATCTCACTCTCTTTGAATCTTCTTTATCATGCTAAGAGGAGCAGGAAAAAGCAAAAAATTTCAGAATTGCACCTTGCAATGCGGATAAATTACTGTTTGTGCATTTACAATATTCATTGATTTTTGCCATTGAAAAACATCATGTTATTCATATACAAGAAATGATTGAAGCTACTGACTGAATGAAAGGAGCTGGCATCTCACTCTCTTTGAATCTTCTTTATCATGCTAAGAGGAGCAGGAAAAAGCAAAAAAATTCAGAATTGCACCTTGCAATGCGGAGAAATTACTGTTTGTGCATTTACAATATTCATTGATTTTTGCCATTGAAAAACGTCCAGAAATGATTGAAGCTACTGACTGAATGAAAGGAGCTGGCATCTCACTCTCTTTGAATCTTCTTTATCATGCTAAGAGGAGCAGGAAAAATCAAAAAATTTCAGAATTGCACCTTGCAATGCGGAGAAATTACTGTTTGTGCATTTACAATATTCATTGATTTTTGCCATGGAAAAACATCATGTTATTCATATACCAGAAATGTTTGAAGCTACTGACTGAATGAAAGGAGCTGGCATCTCACTCTCTTTGAATCTTCTTTATCATGCTAAGAGGAGCAGGAAAAAGCAAAAAATTTCAGAATTGCACCTTGCAATGCGGAGAAATTACTGTTTGTGCATTTACAATATTCATTGATTTTTGCCATTGAAAAACGTCCAGAAATGATTGAAGCTACTGACTGAATGAAAGGAGCTGGCATCTCACTCTCTTTGAATCTTCTTTATCATGCTAAGAGGAGCAGGAAAAAGCAAAAAATTTCAGAATTGCACCTTGCAATGCGGAGAAATTACTGTTTGTGCATTTACAAAATTCATTGATTTTTGCCATTGAAAAACATCATGTTATTCATATACCAGAAATGATTGAAGCTACTGACTGAATGAAAGGAGCTGGCATCTCACTCTCTTTGAATCTTCTTTATCATGCTAAGAGGAGCAGGAAAAAGCAAAAAATTTCAGAATTGCACCTTGCAATGCGGAGAAATTACTGTTTGTGCATTTACAATATTCATTGATTTTTGCCATTGAAAAACGTCCAGAAATGATTGAAGCTACTGACTGAATGAAAGGAGCTGGCATCTCACTCTCTTTGAATCTTCTTTATCATGCTAAGAGGAGCAGGAAAAATCAAAAAATTTCAGAATTGCACCTTGCAATGCGGAGAAATTACTGTTTGTGCATTTACAATATTCATTGATTTTTGCTATTGAAAAACATCATGTTATTCATATACCAGAAATGTTTGAAGCTACTGACTGAATGAAAGGAGCTGGCATCTCACTCTCTTTGAATCTTCTTTATTATGCTAAGAGGAGCAGGAAAAAGCAAAAAATTTCAGAATTGCACCTTGCAATGCGGAGAAATTACTGTTTGTGCATTTACAATATTCATTGATTTTTGCCATTGAAAAACATCATGTTATTCATATACCAGAAATGATTGAAGCTACTGACTGAATGAAAGGAGCTGGCATCTCACTCTCTTTGAATCTTCTTTATCATGCTAAGAGGAGCAGGAAAAAGCAAAAAATTTCAGAATTGCACCTTGCAATGCGGAGAAATTACTGTTTGTGCATTTACAATATTCATTGATTTTTGCCATTGAAAAACGTCCAGAAATGATTGAAGCTACTGACTGAATGAAAGGAGCTGGCATCTCACTCTCTTTGAATCTTCTTTATCATGCTAAGAGGAGCAGGAAAAAGCAAAAAATTTCAGAATTGCACCTTGCAATGCGGAGAAATTACTGTTTGTGCATTTACAAAATTCATTGATTTTTGCCATTGAAAAACATCATGTTATTCATATACCAGAAATGATTGAAGCTACTGACTGAATGAAAGGAGCTGGCATCTCACTCTCTTTGAATCTTCTTTATCATGCTAAGAGGAGCAGGAAAAAGCAAAAAATTTCAGAATTGCACCTTGCAATGCGGAGAAATTACTGTTTGTGCATTTACAATATTCATTGATTTTTGCCATTGAAAAACGTCCAGAAATGATTGAAGCTACTGACTGAATGAAAGGAGCTGGCATCTCACTCTCTTTGAATCTTCTTTATCATGCTAAGAGGAGCAGGAAAAAGCAAAAAATTTCAGAATTGCACCTTGCAATGCGGAGAAATTACTGTTTGTGCATTTACAAAATTCATTGATTTTTGCCATTGAAAAACATCATGTTATTCATATACCAGAAATGATTGAAGCTACTGACTGAATGAAAGGAGCTGGCATCTCACTCTCTTTGAATCTTCTTTATCATGCTAAGAGGAGCAGGAAAAAGCAAAAAATTTCAGAATTGCACCTTGCAATGCGGAGAAATTACTGTTTGTGCATTTACAATATTCATTGATTTTTGCCATTGAAAAACGTCCAGAAATGATTGAAGCTACTGACTGAATGAAAGGAGCTGGCATCTCACTCTCTTTGAATCTTCTTTATCATGCTAAGAGGAGCAGGAAAAATCAAAAAATTTCAGAATTGCACCTTGCAATGCGGAGAAATTACTGTTTGTGCATTTACAATATTCATTGATTTTTGCCATTGAAAAACATCATGTTATTCATATACCAGAAATGTTTGAAGCTACTGACTGAATGAAAGGAGCTGGCATCTCACTCTCTTTGAATCTTCTTTATTATGCTAAGAGGAGCAGGAAAAAGCAAAAAATTTCAGAATTGCACCTTGCAATGCGGATAAATTACTGTTTGTGCATTTACAATATTCATTGATTTTTGCCATTGAAAAACATCATGTTATTCATATACCAGAAATGATTGAAGCTACTGACTGAATGAAAGGAGCTGGCATCTCACTCTCTTTGAATCTTCTTTATCATGCTAAGAGGAGCAGGAAAAAGCAAAAAAATTCAGAATTGCACCTTGCAATGCGGAGAAATTACTGTTTGTGCATTTACAATATTCATTGATTTTTGCCATTGAAAAACGTCCAGAAATGATTGAAGCTACTGACTGAATGAAAGGAGCTGGCATCTCACTCTCTTTGAATCTTCTTTATCATGCTAAGAGGAGCAGGAAAAATCAAAAAATTTCAGAATTGCACCTTGCAATGCGGAGAAATTACTGTTTGTGCATTTACAATATTCATTGATTTTTGCCATTGAAAAACATCATGTTATTCATATACCAGAAATGTTTGAAGCTACTGACTGAATGAAAGGAGCTGGCATCTCACTCTCTTTGAATCTTCTTTGACATGCTAAGAGGAGCAGGAAAAAGCAAAAAATTTCAGAATTGCACCTTGCAATGCGGATAAATTACTGTTTGTGCATTTACAATATTCATTGATTTTTGCCATTGAAAAACATCATGTTATTCATATACCAGAAATGATTGAAGCTACTGACTGAATGAAAGGAGCTGGCATCTCACTCTCTTTGAATCTTCTTTATCATGCTAAGAGGAGCAGGAAAAAGCAAAAAATTTCAGAATTGCACCTTGCAATGCGGAGAAATTACTGTTTGTGCATTTACAATATTCATTGATTTTTGCCATTGAAAAACGTCCAGAAATGATTGAAGCTACTGACTGAATGAAAGGAGCTGGCATCTCACTCTCTTTGAATCTTCTTTATCATGCTAAGAGGAGCAGGAAAAAGCAAAAAATTTCAGAATTGCACCTTGCAATGCGGAGAAATTACTGTTTGTGCATTTACAAAATTCATTGATTTTTGCCATTGAAAAACATCATGTTATTCATATACCAGAAATGATTGAAGCTACTGACTGAATGAAAGGAGCTGGCATCTCACTCTCTTTGAATCTTCTTTATCATGCTAAGAGGAGCAGGAAAAAGCAAAAAATTTCAGAATTGCACCTTGCAATGCGGAGAAATTACTGTTTGTGCATTTACAATATTCATTGATTTTTGCCATTGAAAAACGTCCAGAAATGATTGAAGCTACTGACTGAATGAAAGGAGCTGGCATCTCACTCTCTTTGAATCTTCTTTATCATGCTAAGAGGAGCAGGAAAAATCAAAAAATTTCAGAATTGCACCTTGCAATGCGGAGAAATTACTGTTTGTGCATTTACAATATTCATTGATTTTTGCCATTGAAAAACATCATGTTATTCATATACCAGAAATGTTTGAAGCTACTGACAATGAAAGGAGCTGGCATCTCACTCTCTTTGAATCTTCTTTATTATGCTAAGAGGAGCAGGAAAAAGCAAAAAATTTCAGAATTGCACCTTGCAATGCGGATAAATTACTGTTTGTGCATTTACAATATTCATTGATTTTTGCCATTGAAAAACATCATGTTATTCATATACCAGAAATGATTGAAGCTACTGACTGAATGAAAGGAGCTGGCATCTCACTCTCTTTGAATCTTCTTTATCATGCTAAGAGGAGCAGGAAAAAGCAAAAAAATTCAGAATTGCACCTTGCAATGCGGAGAAATTACTGTTTGTGCATTTACAATATTCATTGATTTTTGCCATTGAAAAACGTCCAGAAATGATTGAAGCTACTGACTGAATGAAAGGAGCTGGCATCTCACTCTCTTTGAATCTTCTTTATCATGCTAAGAGGAGCAGGAAAAATCAAAAAATTTCAGAATTGCACCTTGCAATGCGGAGAAATTACTGTTTGTGCATTTACAATATTCATTGATTTTTGCCATTGAAAAACATCATGTTATTCATATACCAGAAATGATTGAAGCTACTGACTGAATGAAAGGAGCTGGCATCTCACTCTCTTTGAATCTTCTTTATCATGCTAAGAGGAGCAGGAAAAAGCAAAAAAATTCAGAATTGCACCTTGCAATGCGGAGAAATTACTGTTTGTGCATTTACAATATTCATTGATTTTTGCCATTGAAAAACATCCAGAAATGATTGAAGCTACTGACTGAATGAAAGGAGCTGGCATCTCACTCTCTTTGAATCTTCTTTATCATGCTAAGAGGAGCAGGAAAAAGCAAAAAATTTCAGAATTGCACCTTGCAATGCGGAGAAATTACTGTTTGTGCATTTACAATATTCATTGATTTTTGCCATTGAAAAACATCATGTTATTCATATACCAGAAATGTTTGAAGCTACTGACTGAATGAAAGGAGCTGGCATCTCACTCTCTTTGAATCTTCTTTATCATGCTAAGAGGAGCAGGAAAAAGCAAAAAATTTCAGAATTGCACCTTGCAATGCGGATAAATTACTGTTTGTGCATTTACAATATTCATTGATTTTTGCCATTGAAAAACATCATGTTATTCATATACCAGAAATGATTGAAGCTACTGACTGAATGAAAGGAGCTGGCATCTCACTCTCTTTGAATCTTCTTTATCATGCTAAGAGGAGCAGGAAAAAGCAAAAAATTTCAGAATTGCACCTTGCAATGCGGAGAAATTACTGTTTGTGCATTTACAATATTCATTGATTTTTGCCATTGAAAAACGTCCAGAAATGATTGAAGCTACTGACTGAATGAAAGGAGCTGGCATCTCACTCTCTTTGAATCTTCTTTATCATGCTAAGAGGAGCAGGAAAAAGCAAAAAATTTCAGAATTGCACCTTGCAATGCGGAGAAATTACTGTTTGTTCATTTACAATATTCATTGATTTTTGCCATGGAAAAACATCATGTTATTCATATACCAGAAATGTTTGAAGCTACTTACTGAATGAAAGGAGCTGGCATCTCACTCTCTTTGAATCTTCTTTATCATGCTAAGAGGAGCAGGAAAAAGCAAAAAATTTCAGAATTGCACCTTGCAATGCGGATAAATTACTGTTTGTGCATTTACAATATTCATTGATTTTTGCCATTGAAAAACATCATGTTATTCATATACCAGAAATGATTGAAGCTACTGACTGAATGAAAGGAGCTGGCATCTCACTCTCTTTGAATCTTCTTTATCATGCTAAGAGGAGCAGGAAAAAGCAAAAAATTTCAGAATTGCACCTTGCAATGCGGAAAAATTACTGTTTGTGCATTTACAATATTCATTGATTTTTGCCATTGAAAAACATCATGTTATTCATATACCAGAAATGATTGAAGCTACTGACTGAATGAAAGGAGCTGGCATCTCACTCTCTTTGAATCTTCTTTATCATGCTAAGAGGAGCAGGAAAAAGCAAAAAATTTCAGAATTGCACCTTGCAATGCGGAGAAATTACTGTTTGTGCATTTACAATATTCATTGATTTTTGCCATTGAAAAACGTCCAGAAATGATTGAAGCTACTGACTGAATGAAAGGAGCTGGCATCTCACTCTCTTTGAATCTTCTTTATCATGCTAAGAGGAGCAGGAAAAAGCAAAAAATTTCAGAATTGCACCTTGCAATGCGGAGAAATTACTGTTTGTGCATTTACAAAATTCATTGATTTTTGCCATTGAAAAACATCATGTTATTCATATACCAGAAATGATTGAAGCTACTGACTTAATGAAAGGAGCTGGCATCTCACTCTCTTTGAATCTTCTTTATCATGCTAAGAGGAGCAGGAAAAAGCAAAAAATTTCAGAATTGCACCTTGCAATGCGGAGAAATTACTGTTTGTGCATTTACAATATTCATTGATTTTTGCCATTGAAAAACGTCCAGAAATGATTGAAGCTACTGACTGAATGAAAGGAGCTGGCATCTCACTCTCTTTGAATCTTCTTTATCATGCTAAGAGGAGCAGGAAAAATCAAAAAATTTCAGA
This sequence comes from Phyllobates terribilis, assembly GCF_046119375.1. Taxonomy (NCBI): domain Eukaryota; kingdom Metazoa; phylum Chordata; class Amphibia; order Anura; family Dendrobatidae; genus Phyllobates; species Phyllobates terribilis. The sequence continues at coordinate 56,294 of NW_027364164.1, read as the reverse complement.
ATTGCACCTTGCAATGCGGAGAAATTACTGTTTGTGCATTTACAATATTCATTGATTTTTGCCATTGAAAAACATCATGTTATTCATATACCAGAAATGTTTGAAGCTACTGACTGAATGAAAGGAGCTGGCATCTCACTCTCTTTGAATCTTCTTTATCATGCTAAGAGGAGCAGGAAAAAGCAAAAAAATTCAGAATTGCACCTTGCAATGCGGATAAATTACTGTTTGTGCATTTACAATATTCATTGATTTTTGCCATTGAAAAACGTCCAGAAATGATTGAAGCTACTGACTGAATGAAAGGAGCTGGCATCTCACTCTCTTTGAATCTTCTTTATCATGCTAAGAGGAGCAGGAAAAAGCAAAAAATTTCAGAATTGCACCTTGCAATGCGGAGAAATTACTGTTTGTGCATTTACCAAATTCATTGATTTTTGCCATTGAAAAACATCATGTTATTCATATACCAGAAATGATTGAAGCTACTGACTGAATGAAAGGAGCTGGCATCTCACTCTCTTTGAATCTTCTTTATCATGCTAAGAGGAGCAGGAAAAAGCAAAAAATTTCAGAATTGCACCTTGCAATGCGGAGAAATTACTGTTTGTGCATTTACAATATTCATTGATTTTTGCCATTGAAAAACGTCCAGAAATGATTGAAGCTACTGACTGAATGAAAGGAGCTGGCATCTCACTCTCTTTGAATCTTCTTTATCATGCTAAGAGGAGCAGGAAAAAGCAAAAAATTTCAGAATTGCACCTTGCAATGCGGAGAAATTACTGTTTGTTCATTTACAATATTCATTGATTTTTGCCATGGAAAAACATCATGTTATTCATATACCAGAAATGTTTGAAGCTACTGACTGAATGAAAGGAGCTGGCATCTCACTCTCTTTGAATCTTCTTTATCATGCTAAGAGGAGCAGGAAAAAGCAAAAAATTTCAGAATTGCACCTTGCAATGCGGATAAATTACTGTTTGTGCATTTACAATATTCATTGATTTTTGCCATTGAAAAACATCATGTTATTCATATACCAGAAATGATTGAAGCTACTGACTGAATGAAAGGAGCTGGCATCTCACTCTCTTTGAATCTTCTTTATCATGCTAAGAGGAGCAGGAAAAAGCAAAAAATTTCAGAATTGCACCTTGCAATGCGGAGAAATTACTGTTTCTGCATTTACAATATTCATTGATTTTTGCCATTGAAAAACATCATGTTATTCATATACCAGAAATGATTGAAGCTACTGACTGAATGAAAGGAGCTGGCATCTCACTCTCTTTGAATCTTCTTTATCATGCCAAGAGGAGCAGGAAAAAGCAAAAAATTTCTGAATTGCACCTTGCAATGCGGAGAAATTACTGTTTGTGCATTTACAATATTCATTGATTTTTGCCATTGAAAAACGTCCAGAAATGATTGAAGCTACTGACTGAATGAAAGGAGCTAGCATCTCACTCTCTTTGAATCTTGTTTATCATGCTAAGAGGAGCAGGAAAAAGCAAAAAATTTCAGAATTGCACCTTGCAATGCAGAGAAATTACTGTTTGTGCATTTTCAATATTCATTGATTTTTGCCATTGAAAAACGTCCAGAAATGATTGAAGCTACTGACTGAATGAAAGGAGCTGGCATCTCACTCTCTTTGAATCTTCTTTATCATGCTAAGAGGAGCAGGAAAAAGCAAAAAATTTCAGAATTGCACCTTGCAATGCGGAGAAATTACTGTTTGTGCATTTACAATATTCATTGATTTTTGCCATTGAAAAACATCATGTTATTCATATACCAGAAATGATTGAAGCTACTGACTGAATGAAAGGAGCTGGCATCTCACTCTCTTTGAATCTTCTTTATCATGCTAAGAGGAGCAGGAAAAAGCAAAAAATTTCAGAATTGCACCTTGCAATGCGGAGAAATTACTGTTTGTGCATTTACAATATTCATTGATTTTTGCCATTGAAAAACGTCCAGAAATGATTGAAGCTACTGACTGAATGAAAGGAGCTGGCATCTCACTCTCTTTGAATCTTCTTTATCATGCTAAGAGGAGCAGGAAAAATCAAAAAATTTCAGAATTGCACCTTGCAATGCGGAGAAATTACTGTTTGTGCATTTACAATATTCATTGATTTTTGCCATTGAAAAACATCATGTTATTCATATACCAGAAATGTTTGAAGCTACTGACTGAATGAAAGGAGCTGGCATCTCACTCTCTTTGAATCTTCTTTATCATGCTAAGAGGAGCAGGAAAAAGCAAAAAATTTCAGAATTGCACCTTGCAATGCGGATAAATTACTGTTTGTGCATTTACAATATTCATTGATTTTTGCCATTGAAAAACATCATGTTATTCATATACCAGAAATGATTGAAGCTACTGACTGAATGAAAGGAGCTGGCATCTCACTCTCTTTGAATCTTCTTTATCATGCTAAGAGGAGCAGGAAAAAGCAAAAAAATTCAGAATTGCACCTTGCAATGCGGAGAAATTACTGTTTGTGCATTTACAATATTCATTGATTTTTGCCATTGAAAAACGTCCAGAAATGATTGAAGCTACTGACTGAATGAAAGGAGCTGGCATCTCACTCTCTTTGAATCTTCTTTATCATGCTAAGAGGAGCAGGAAAAATCAAAAAATTTCAGAATTGCACCTTGCAATGCGGAGAAATTACTGTTTGTGCATTTACAATATTCATTGATTTTTGCCATGGAAAAACATCATGTTATTCATATACCAGAAATGTTTGAAGCTACTGACTGAATGAAAGGAGCTGGCATCTCACTCTCTTTGAATCTTCTTTATCATGCTAAGAGGAGCAGGAAAAAGCAAAAAATTTCTGAATTGCACCTTGCAATGCGGAGAAATTACTGTTTGTGCATTTACAATATTCATTGATTTTTGCCATTGAAAAACGTCCAGAAATGATTGAAGCTACTGACTGAATGAAAGGAGCTGGCATCTCACTCTCTTTGAATCTTCTTTATCATGCTAAGAGGAGCAGGAAAAAGCAAAAAATTTCAGAATTGCACCTTGCAATGCGGAGAAATTACTGTTTGTGCATTTACAATATTCATTGATTTTTGCCATTGAAAAACATCATGTTATTCATATACCAGAAATGATTGAAGCTACTGACTGAATGAAAGGAGCTGGCATCTCACTCTCTTTGAATCTTCTTTATCATGCTAAGAGGAGCAGGAAAAAGCAAAAAATTTCAGAATTGCACCTTGCAATGCGGAGAAATTACTGTTTGTGCATTTACAATATTCATTGATTTTTGCCATTGAAAAACGTCCAGAAATGATTGAAGCTACTGACTGAATGAAAGGAGCTGGCATCTCACTCTCTTTGAATCTTCTTTATCATGCTAAGAGGAGCAGGAAAAAGCAAAAAATTTCAGAATTGCACCTTGCAATGCGGAGAAATTACTGTTTGTGCATTTACAAAATTCATTGATTTTTGCCATTGAAAAACATCATGTTATTCATATACCAGAAATGATTGAAGCTACTGACTGAATGAAAGGAGCTGGCATCTCACTCTCTTTGAATCTTCTTTATCATGCTAAGAGGAGCAGGAAAAAGCAAAAAATTTCAGAATTGCACCTTGCAATGCGGAGAAATTACTGTTTGTGCATTTACAATATTCATTGATTTTTGCCATTGAAAAACGTCCAGAAATGATTGAAGCTACTGACTGAATGAAAGGAGCTGGCATCTCACTCTCTTTGAATCTTCTTTATCATGCTAAGAGGAGCAGGAAAAATCAAAAAATTTCAGAATTGCACCTTGCAATGCGGAGAAATTACTGTTTGTGCATTTACAATATTCATTGATTTTTGCTATTGAAAAACATCATGTTATTCATATACCAGAAATGTTTGAAGCTACTGACTGAATGAAAGGAGCTGGCATCTCACTTTCTTTGAATCTTCTTTATTATGCTAAGAGGAGCAGGAAAAAGCAAAAAATTTCAGAATTGCACCTTGCAATGCGGATAAATTACTGTTTGTGCATTTACAATATTCATTGATTTTTGCCATTGAAAAACATCATGTTATTCATATACCAGAAATGATTGAAGCTACTGACTGAATGAAAGGAGCTGGCATCTCACTCTCTTTGAATCTTCTTTATCATGCTAAGAGGAGCAGGAAAAAGCAAAAAAATTCAGAATTGCACCTTGCAATGCGGAGAAATTACTGTTTGTGCATTTACAATATTCATTGATTTTTGCCATTGAAAAACGTCCAGAAATGATTGAAGCTACTGACTGAATGAAAGGAGCTGGCATCTCACTCTCTTTGAATCTTCTTTGTCATGCTAAGAGGAGCAGGAAAAATCAAAAAATTTCAGAATTGCACCTTGCAATGCGGAGAAATTACTGTTTGTGCATTTACAATATTCATTGATTTTTGCCATTGAAAAACATCATGTTATTCATATACCAGAAATGATTGAAGCTACTGACTGAATGAAAGGAGCTGGCATCTCACTCTCTTTGAATCTTCTTTATCATGCTAAGAGGAGCAGGAAAAAGCAAAAAAATTCAGAATTGCACCTTGCAATGCGGAGAAATTACTGTTTGTGCATTTACAATATTCATTGATTTTTGCCATTGAAAAACGTCCAGAAATGATTGAAGCTACTGACTGAATGAAAGGAGCTGGCATCTCACTCTCTTTGAATCTTCTTTATCATGCTAAGAGGAGCAGGAAAAAGCAAAAAATTTCAGAATTGCACCTTGCAATGCGGAGAAATTACTGTTTGTGCATTTACAATATTCATTGATTTTTGCCATTGAAAAACATCATGTTATTCATATACCAGAAATGTTTGAAGCTACTGACTGAATGAAAGGAGCTGGCATCTCACTCTCTTTGAATCTTCTTTATCATGCTAAGAGGAGCAGGAAAAAGCAAAAAATTTCAGAATTGCACCTTGCAATGCGGATAAATTACTGTTTGTGCATTTACAATATTCATTGATTTTTGCCATTGAAAAACATCATGTTATTCATATACCAGAAATGATTGAAGCTACTGACTGAATGAAAGGAGCTGGCATCTCACTCTCTTTGAATCTTCTTTATCATGCTAAGAGGAGCAGGAAAAAGCAAAAAATTTCAGAATTGCACCTTGCAATGCGGAGAAATTACTGTTTGTGCATTTACAATATTCATTGATTTTTGCCATTGAAAAACGTCCAGAAATGATTGAAGCTACTGACTGAATGAAAGGAGCTGGCATCTCACTCTCTTTGAATCTTCTTTATCATGCTAAGAGGAGCAGGAAAAAGCAAAAAATTTCAGAATTGCACCTTGCAATGCGGAGAAATTACTGTTTGTGCATTTACAATATTCATTGATTTTTGCCATTGAAAAACATCATGTTATTCATATACCAGAAATGTTTGAAGCTACTGACTGAATGAAAGGAGCTGGCATCTCACTCTCTTTGAATCTTCTTTATCATGCTAAGAGGAGCAGGAAAAAGCAAAAAATTTCAGAATTGCACCTTGCAATGCGGATAAATTACTGTTTGTGCATTTACAATATTCATTGATTTTTGCCATTGAAAAACATCATGTTATTCATATACCAGAAATGATTGAAGCTACTGACTGAATGAAAGGAGCTGGCATCTCACTCTCTTTGAATCTTCTTTATCATGCTAAGAGGAGCAGGAAAAAGCAAAAAAATTCAGAATTGCACCTTGCAATGCGGAGAAATTACTGTTTGTGCATTTACAATATTCATTGATTTTTGCCATTGAAAAACGTCCAGAAATGATTGAAGCTACTGACTGAATGAAAGGAGCTGGCATCTCACTCTCTTTGAATCTTCTTTATCATGCTAAGAGGAGCAGGAAAAAGCAAAAAATTTCAGAATTGCACCTTGCAATGCGGAGAAATTACTGTTTGTGCATTTACAATATTCATTGATTTTTGCCATGGAAAAACATCATGTTATTCATATACCAGAAATGTTTGAAGCTACTGACTGAATGAAAGGAGCTGGCATCTCACTCTCTTTGAATCTTCTTTATCATGCTAAGAGGAGCAGGAAAAAGCAAAAAATTTCTGAATTGCACCTTGCAATGCGGAGAAATTACTGTTTGTGCATTTACAATATTCATTGATTTTTGCCATTGAAAAACGTCCAGAAATGATTGAAGCTACTGACTGAATGAAAGGAGCTGGCATCTCACTCTCTTTGAATCTTCTTTATCATGCTAAGAGGAGCAGGAAAAAGCAAAAAATTTCAGAATTGCACCTTGCAATGCGGAGAAATTACTGTTTGTGCATTTACAATATTCATTGATTTTTGCCATTGAAAAACATCATGTTATTCATATACCAGAAATGTTTGAAGCTACTGACTGAATGAAAGGAGCTGGCATCTCACTCTCTTTGAATCTTCTTTATTATGCTAAGAGGAGCAGGAAAAAGCAAAAAATTTCAGAATTGCACCTTGCAATGCGGATAAATTACTGTTTGTGCATTTACAATATTCATTGATTTTTGCCATTGAAAAACATCATGTTATTCATATACCAGAAATGATTGAAGCTACTGACTGAATGAAAGGAGCTGGCATCTCACTCTCTTTGAATCTTCTTTATCATGCTAAGAGGAGCAGGAAAAAGCAAAAAAATTCAGAATTGCACCTTGCAATGCGGAGAAATTACTGTTTGTGCATTTACAATATTCATTGATTTTTGCCATTGAAAAACGTCCAGAAATGATTGAAGCTACTGACTGAATGAAAGGAGCTGGCATCTCACTCTCTTTGAATCTTCTTTATCATGCTAAGAGGAGCAGGAAAAATCAAAAAATTTCAGAATTGCACCTTGCAATGCGGAGAAATTACTGTTTGTGCATTTACAATATTCATTGATTTTTGCCATTGAAAAACATCATGTTATTCATATACCAGAAATGATTGAAGCTACTGACTGAATGAAAGGAGCTGGCATCTCACTCTCTTTGAATCTTCTTTATCATGCTAAGAGGAGCAGGAAAAAGCAAAAAAATTCAGAATTGCACCTTGCAATGCGGAGAAATTACTGTTTGTGCATTTACAATATTCATTGATTTTTGCCATTGAAAAACGTCCAGAAATGATTGAAGCTACTGACTGAATGAAAGGAGCTGGCATCTCACTCTCTTTGAATCTTCTTTATCATGCTAAGAGGAGCAGGAAAAAGCAAAAAATTTCAGAATTGCACCTTGCAATGCGGAGAAATTACTGTTTGTGCATTTACAATATTCATTGATTTTTGCCATTGAAAAACATCATGTTATTCATATACCAGAAATGTTTGAAGCTACTGACTGAATGAAAGGAGCTGGCATCTCACTCTCTTTGAATCTTCTTTATCATGCTAAGAGGAGCAGGAAAAAGCAAAAAATTTCAGAATTGCACCTTGCAATGCGGATAAATTACTGTTTGTGCATTTACAATATTCATTGATTTTTGCCATTGAAAAACATCATGTTATTCATATACCAGAAATGATTGAAGCTACTGACTGAATGAAAGGAGCTGGCATCTCACTCTCTTTGAATCTTCTTTATCATGCTAAGAGGAGCAGGAAAAAGCAAAAAATTTCAGAATTGCACCTTGCAATGCGGAGAAATTACTGTTTGTGCATTTACAATATTCATTGATTTTTGCCATTGAAAAACGTCCAGAAATGATTGAAGCTACTGACTGAATGAAAGGAGCTGGCATCTCACTCTCTTTGAATCTTCTTTATCATGCTAAGAGGAGCAGGAAAAAGCAAAAAAATTCAGAATTGCACCTTGCAATGCGGAGAAATTACTGTTTGTTCATTTACAATATTCATTGATTTTTGCCATGGAAAAACATCATGTTATTCATATACCAGAAATGTTTGAAGCTACTGACTGAATGAAAGGAGCTGGCATCTCACTCTCTTTGAATCTTCTTTATCATCCTAAGAGGAGCAGGAAAAAGCAAAAAATTTCAGAATTGCACCTTGCAATGCGGATAAATTACTGTTTGTGCATTTACAATATTCATTGATTTTTGCCATTGAAAAACATCATGTTATTCATATACCAGAAATGATTGAAGCTACTGACTGAATGAAAGGAGCTGGCATCTCACTCTCTTTGAATCTTCTTTATCATGCTAAGAGGAGCAGGAAAAAGCAAAAAATTTCAGAATTGCACCTTGCAATGCGGAAAAATTACTGTTTGTGCATTTACAATATTCATTGATTTTTGCCATTGAAAAACATCATGTTATTCATATACCAGAAATGATTGAAGCTACTGACTGAATGAAAGGAGCTGGCATCTCACTCTCTTTGAATCTTCTTTATCATGCTAAGAGGAGCAGGAAAAAGCAAAAAATTTCAGAATTGCACCTTGCAATGCGGAGAAATTACTGTTTGTGCATTTACAATATTCATTGATTTTTGCCATTGAAAAACGTCCAGAAATGATTGAAGCTACTGACTGAATGAAAGGAGCTGGCATCTCACTCTCTTTGAATCTTCTTTATCATGCTAAGAGGAGCAGGAAAAAGCAAAAAATTTCAGAATTGCACCTTGCAATGCGGAGAAATTACTGTTTGTGCATTTACAAAATTCATTGATTTTTGCCATTGAAAAACATCATGTTATTCATATACCAGAAATGATTGAAGCTACTGACTTAATGAAAGGAGCTGGCATCTCACTCTCTTTGAATCTTCTTTATCATGCTAAGAGGAGCAGGAAAAAGCAAAAAATTTCAGAATTGCACCTTGCAATGCGGAGAAATTACTGTTTGTGCATTTACAATATTCATTGATTTTTGCCATTGAAAAACGTCCAGAAATGATTGAAGCTACTGACTGAATGAAAGGAGCTGGCATCTCACTCTCTTTGAATCTTCTTTATCATGCTAAGAGGAGCAGGAAAAATCAAAAAATTTCAGAATTGCACCTTGCAATGCGGAGAAATTACTGTTTGTGCATTTACAATATTCATTGATTTTTGCCATTGAAAAACATCATGTTATTCATATACCAGAAATGTTTGAAGCTACTGACTGAATGAAAGGAGCTGGCATCTCACTCTCTTTGAATCTTCTTTATCATGCTAAGAGGAGCAGGAAAAAGCAAAAAAATTCAGAATTGCACCTTGCAATGCGGATAAATTACTGTTTGTGCATTTACAATATTCATTGATTTTTGCCATTGAAAAACGTCCAGAAATGATTGAAGCTACTGACTGAATGAAAGGAGCTGGCATCTCACTCTCTTTGAATCTTCTTTATCATGCTAAGAGGAGCAGGAAAAAGCAAAAAATTTCAGAATTGCACCTTGCAATGCGGAGAAATTACTGTTTGTGCATTTACCAAATTCATTGATTTTTGCCATTGAAAAACATCATGTTATTCATATACCAGAAATGATTGAAGCTACTGACTGAATGAAAGGAGCTGGCATCTCACTCTCTTTGAATCTTCTTTATCATGCTAAGAGGAGCAGGAAAAAGCAAAAAATTTCAGAATTGCACCTTGCAATGCGGAGAAATTACTGTTTGTGCATTTACAATATTCATTGATTTTTGCCATTGAAAAACGTCCAGAAATGATTGAAGCTACTGACTGAATGAAAGGAGCTGGCATCTCACTCTCTTTGAATCTTCTTTATCATGCTAAGAGGAGCAGGAAAAAGCAAAAAATTTCCGAATTGCACCTTGCAATGCGGAGAAATTACTGTTTGTTCATTTACAATATTCATTGATTTTTGCCATGGAAAAACATCATGTTATTCATATACCAGAAATGTTTGAAGCTACTGACTGAATGAAAGGAGCTGGCATCTCACTCTCTTTGAATCTTCTTTATCATGCTAAGAGGAGCAGGAAAAAGCAAAAAATTTCAGAATTGCACCTTGCAATGCGGATAAATTACTGTTTGTGCATTTACAATATTCATTGATTTTTGCCATTGAAAAACATCATGTTATTCATATACCAGAAATGATTGAAGCTACTGACTGAATGAAAGGAGCTGGCATCTCACTCTCTTTGAATCTTCTTTATCATGCTAAGAGGAGCAGGAAAAAGCAAAAAATTTCAGAATTGCACCTTGCAATGCGGAGAAATTACTGTTTGTGCATTTACAATATTCATTGATTTTTGCCATTGAAAAACATCATGTTATTCATATACCAGAAATGATTGAAGCTACTGACTGAATGAAAGGAGCTGGCATCTCACTCTCTTTGAATCTTCTTTATCATGCCAAGAGGAGCAGGAAAAAGCAAAAAATTTCTGAATTGCACCTTGCAATGCGGAGAAATTACTGTTTGTGCATTTACAATATTCATTGATTTTTGCCATTGAAAAACGTCCAGAAATGATTGAAGCTACTGACTGAATGAAAGGAGCTAGCATCTCACTCTCTTTGAATCTTGTTTATCATGCTAAGAGGAGCAGGAAAAAGCAAAAAATTTCAGAATTGCACCTTGCAATGCAGAGAAATTACTGTTTGTGCATTTTCAATATTCATTGATTTTTGCCATTGAAAAACGTCCAGAAATGATTGAAGCTACTGACTGAATGAAAGGAGCTGGCATCTCACTCTCTTTGAATCTTCTTTATCATGCTAAGAGGAGCAGGAAAAAGCAAAAAATTTCAGAATTGCACCTTGCAATGCGGAGAAATTACTGTTTGTGCATTTACAATATTCATTGATTTTTGCCATTGAAAAACATCATGTTATTCATATACCAGAAATGATTGAAGCTACTGACTGAATGAAAGGAACTGGCATCTCACTCTCTTTGAATCTTGTTTATCATGCTAAGAGGAGCAGGAAAAAGCAAAAAATTTCAGAATTGCACATTGCAATGCAGAGAAATTACTGTTTGTGCATTTACAATATTCATTGATTTTTGCCATTGAAAAACGTCCAGAAATGATTGAAGCTACTGACTGAATGAAAGGAGCTGGCATCTCACTCTCTTTGAATCTTCTTTATCATGCTAAGAGGAGCATGAAAAAGCAAAAAATTTCAGAATTGCACCTTGCAATGCGGAGAAATTACTGTTTGTGCATTTACAATATTCATTGATTTTTGCCATTGAAAAACATCATGTTATTCATATACCAGAAATGATTGAAGCTACTGACTGAATGAAAGGAGCTGGCATCTCACTCTCTTTGAATCTTCTTTATCATGCTAAGAGGAGCAGGAAAAAGCAAAAAATTTCAGAATTGCACCTTGCAATGCGGAGAAATTACTGTTTGTGCATTTACAATATTCATTGATTTTTGCCATTGAAAAACGTCCAGAAATGATTGAAGCTACTGACTGAATGAAAGGAGCTGGCATCTCACTCTCTTTGAATCTTCTTTATCATGCTAAGAGGAGCAGGAAAAATCAAAAAATTTCAGAATTGCACCTTGCAATGCGGAGAAATTACTGTTTGTGCATTTACAATATTCATTGATTTTTGCCATTGAAAAACATCATGTTATTCATATACCAGAAATGTTTGAAGCTACTGACTGAATGAAAGGAGCTGGCATCTCACTCTCTTTGAATCTTCTTTATCATGCTAAGAGGAGCAGGAAAAAGCAAAAAATTTCAGAATTGCACCTTGCAATGCGGATAAATTACTGTTTGTGCATTTACAATATTCATTGATTTTTGCCATTGAAAAACATCATGTTATTCATATACAAGAAATGATTGAAGCTACTGACTGAATGAAAGGAGCTGGCATCTCACTCTCTTTGAATCTTCTTTATCATGCTAAGAGGAGCAGGAAAAAGCAAAAAAATTCAGAAATGCACCTTGCAATGCGGAGAAATTACTGTTTGTGCATTTACAATATTCATTGATTTTTGCCATGGAAAAACATCATGTTATTCATATACCAGAAATGTTTGAAGCTACTGACTGAATGAAAGGAGCTGGCATCTCACTCTCTTTGAATCTTCTTTATCATGCTAAGAGGAGCAGGAAAAAGCAAAAAATTTCTGAATTGCACCTTGCAATGCGGAGAAATTACTGTTTGTGCATTTACAATATTCATTGATTTTTGCCATTGAAAAACGTCCAGAAATGATTGAAGCTACTGACTGAATGAAAGGAGCTGGCATCTCACTCTCTTTGAATCTTCTTTATCATGCTAAGAGGAGCAGGAAAAAGCAAAAAATTTCAGAATTGCACCTTGCAATGCGGAGAAATTACTGTTTGTGCATTTACAATATTCATTGATTTTTGCCATTGAAAAACATCATGTTATTCATATACCAGAAATGATTGAAGCTACTGACTGAATGAAAGGAGCTGGCATCTCACTCTCTTTGAATCTTCTTTATCATGCTAAGAGGAGCAGGAAAAAGCAAAAAATTTCAGAATTGCACCTTGCAATGCGGAGAAATTACTGTTTGTGCATTTACAATATTCATTGATTTTTGCCATTGAAAAACGTCCAGAAATGATTGAAGCTACTGACTGAATGAAAGGAGCTGGCATCTCACTCTCTTTGAATCTTCTTTATCATGCTAAGAGGAGCAGGAAAAAGCAAAAAATTTCAGAATTGCACCTTGCAATGCGGAGAAATTACTGTTTGTGCATTTACAAAATTCATTGATTTTTGCCATTGAAAAACATCATGTTATTCATATACCAGAAATGATTGAAGCTACTGACTGAATGAAAGGAGCTGGCATCTCACTCTCTTTGAATCTTCTTTATAATGCTAAGAGGAGCAGGAAAAAGCAAAAAATTTCAGAATTGCACCTTGCAATGCGGAGAAATTACTGTTTGTGCATTTACAATATTCATTGATTTTTGCCATTGAAAAACGTCCAGAAATGATTGAAGCTACTGACTGAATGAAAGGAGCTGGCATCTCACTCTCTTTGAATCTTCTTTATCATGCTAAGAGGAGCAGGAAAAATCAAAAAATTTCAGAATTGCACCTTGCAATGCGGAGAAATTACTGTTTGTGCATTTACAATATTCATTGATTTTTGCTATTGAAAAACATCATGTTATTCATATACCAGAAATGTTTGAAGCTACTGACTGAATGAAAGGAGCTGGCATCTCACTCTCTTTGAATCTTCTTTATTATGCTAAGAGGAGCAGGAAAAAGCAAAAAATTTCAGAATTGCACCTTGCAATGCGGAGAAATTACTGTTTGTGCATTTACAATATTCATTGATTTTTGCCATTGAAAAACATCATGTTATTCATATACCAGAAATGATTGAAGCTACTGACTGAATGAAAGGAGCTGGCATCTCACTCTCTTTGAATCTTCTTTATCATGCTAAGAGGAGCAGGAAAAAGCAAAAAATTTCAGAATTGCACCTTGCAATGCGGAGAAATTACTGTTTGTGCATTTACAATATTCATTGATTTTTGCCATTGAAAAACGTCCAGAAATGATTGAAGCTACTGACTGAATGAAAGGAGCTGGCATCTCACTCTCTTTGAATCTTCTTTATCATGCTAAGAGGAGCAGGAAAAAGCAAAAAATTTCAGAATTGCACCTTGCAATGCGGAGAAATTACTGTTTGTGCATTTACAAAATTCATTGATTTTTGCCATTGAAAAACATCATGTTATTCATATACCAGAAATGATTGAAGCTACTGACTGAATGAAAGGAGCTGGCATCTCACTCTCTTTGAATCTTCTTTATCATGCTAAGAGGAGCAGGAAAAAGCAAAAAATTTCAGAATTGCACCTTGCAATGCGGAGAAATTACTGTTTGTGCATTTACAATATTCATTGATTTTTGCCATTGAAAAACGTCCAGAAATGATTGAAGCTACTGACTGAATGAAAGGAGCTGGCATCTCACTCTCTTTGAATCTTCTTTATCATGCTAAGAGGAGCAGGAAAAATCAAAAAATTTCAGAATTGCACCTTGCAATGCGGAGAAATTACTGTTTGTGCATTTACAATATTCATTGATTTTTGCCATTGAAAAACATCATGTTATTCATATACCAGAAATGTTTGAAGCTACTGACTGAATGAAAGGAGCTGGCATCTCACTCTCTTTGAATCTTCTTTATTATGCTAAGAGGAGCAGGAAAAAGCAAAAAAATTCAGAATTGCACCTTGCAATGCGGAGAAATTACTGTTTGTGCATTTACAATATTCATTGATTTTTGCCATTGAAAAACGTCCAGAAATGATTGAAGCTACTGACTGAATGAAAGGAGCTGGCATCTCACTCTCTTTGAATCTTCTTTATCATGCTAAGAGGAGCAGGAAAAAGCAAAAAATTTCAGAATTGCACCTTGCAATGCGGAGAAATTACTGTTTGTGCATTTACAATATTCATTGATTTTTGCCATTGAAAAACATCATGTTATTCATATACCAGAAATGTTTGAAGCTACTGACTGAATGAAAGGAGCTGGCATCTCACTCTCTTTGAATCTTCTTTATCATGCTAAGAGGAGCAGGAAAAAGCAAAAAATTTCAGAATTGCACCTTGCAATGCGGATAAATTACTGTTTGTGCATTTACAATATTCATTGATTTTTGCCATTGAAAAACATCATGTTATTCATATACCAGAAATGATTGAAGCTACTGACTGAATGAAAGGAGCTGGCATCTCACTCTCTTTGAATCTTCTTTATCATGCTAAGAGGAGCAGGAAAAAGCAAAAAATTTCAGAATTGCACCTTGCAATGCGGAGAAATTACTGTTTGTGCATTTACAATATTCATTGATTTTTGCCATTGAAAAACGTCCAGAAATGATTGAAGCTACTGACTGAATGAAAGGAGCTGGCATCTCACTCTCTTTGAATCTTCTTTATCATGCTAAGAGGAGCAGGAAAAATCAAAAAATTTCAGAATTGCACCTTGCAATGCGGAGAAATTACTGTTTGTGCATTTACAATATTCATTGATTTTTGCCATGGAAAAACATCATGTTATTCATATACCAGAAATGTTTGAAGCTACTGACTGAATGAAAGGAGCTGGCATCTCACTCTCTTTGAATCTTCTTTATCATGCTAAGAGGAGCAGGAAAAAGCAAAAAATTTCTGAATTGCACCTTGCAATGCGGAGAAATTACTGTTTGTGCATTTACAATATTCATTGATTTTTGCCATTGAAAAACGTCCAGAAATGATTGAAGCTACTGACTGAATGAAAGGAGCTGGCATCTCACTCTCTTTGAATCTTCTTTATCATGCTAAGAGGAGCAGGAAAAAGCAAAAAATTTCAGAATTGCACCTTGCAATGCGGAGAAATTACTGTTTGTGCATTTACAATATTCATTGATTTTTGCCATTGAAAAACATCATGTTATTCATATACCAGAAATGATTGAAGCTACTGACTGAATGAAAGGAGCTGGCATCTCACTCTCTTTGAATCTTCTTTATCATGCTAAGAGGAGCAGGAAAAAGCAAAAAATTTCAGAATTGCACCTTGCAATGCGGAGAAATTACTGTTTGTGCATTTACAATATTCATTGATTTTTGCCATTGAAAAACGTCCAGAAATGATTGAAGCTACTGACTGAATGAAAGGAGCTGGCATCTCACTCTCTTTGAATCTTCTTTATCATGCTAAGAGGAGCAGGAAAAAGCAAAAAATTTCAGAATTGCACCTTGCAATGCGGAGAAATTACTGTTTGTGCATTTACAAAATTCATTGATTTTTGCCATTGAAAAACATCATGTTATTCATATACCAGAAATGATTGAAGCTACTGACTGAATGAAAGGAGCTGGCATCTCACTCTCTTTGAATCTTCTTTATCATGCTAAGAGGAGCAGGAAAAAGCAAAAAATTTCAGAATTGCACCTTGCAATGCGGAGAAATTACTGTTTGTGCATTTACAATATTCATTGATTTTTGCCATTGAAAAACGTCCAGAAATGATTGAAGCTACTGACTGAATGAAAGGAGCTGGCATCTCACTCTCTTTGAATCTTCTTTATCATGCTAAGAGGAGCAGGAAAAATCAAAAAATTTCAGAATTGCACCTTGCAATGCGGAGAAATTACTGTTTGTGCATTTACAATATTCATTGATTTTTGCCATTGAAAAACATCATGTTATTCATATACCAGAAATGTTTGAAGCTACTGACTGAATGAAAGGAGCTGGCATCTCACTCTCTTTGAATCTTCTTTATTATGCTAAGAGGAGCAGGAAAAAGCAAAAAAATTCAGAATTGCACCTTGCAATGCGGAGAAATTACTGTTTGTGCATTTACAATATTCATTGATTTTTGCCATTGAAAAACGTCCAGAAATGATTGAAGCTACTGACTGAATGAAAGGAGCTGGCATCTCACTCTCTTTGAATCTTCTTTATCATGCTAAGAGGAGCAGGAAAAAGCAAAAAATTTCAGAATTGCACCTTGCAATGCGGAGAAATTACTGTTTGTGCATTTACAATATTCATTGATTTTTGCCATTGAAAAACATCATGTTATTCATATACCAGAAATGTTTGAAGCTACTGACTGAATGAAAGGAGCTGGCATCTCACTCTCTTTGAATCTTCTTTATCATGCTAAGAGGAGCAGGAAAAAGCAAAAAATTTCAGAATTGCACCTTGCAATGCGGATAAATTACTGTTTGTGCATTTACAATATTCATTGATTTTTGCCATTGAAAAACATCATGTTATTCATATACCAGAAATGATTGAAGCTACTGACTGAATGAAAGGAGCTGGCATCTCACTCTCTTTGAATCTTCTTTATCATGCTAAGAGGAGCAGGAAAAAGCAAAAAATTTCAGAATTGCACCTTGCAATGCGGAGAAATTACTGTTTGTGCATTTACAATATTCATTGATTTTTGCCATTGAAAAACGTCCAGAAATGATTGAAGCTACTGACTGAATGAAAGGAGCTGGCATCTCACTCTCTTTGAATCTTCTTTATCATGCTAAGAGGAGCAGGAAAAAGCAAAAAATTTCAGAATTGCACCTTGCAATGCAGAGAAATTACTGTTTGTGCATTTACAATATTCATTGATTTTTGCCATTGAAAAACATCATGTTATTCATATACCAGAAATGTTTGAAGCTACTGACTGAATGAAAGGAGCTGGCATCTCACTCTCTTTGAATCTTCTTTATCATGCTAAGAGGAGCAGGAAAAAGCAAAAAATTTCAGAATTGCACCTTGCAATGCGGATAAATTACTGTTTGTGCATTTACAATATTCATTGATTTTTGCCATTGAAAAACATCATGTTATTCATATACCAGAAATGATTGAAGCTACTGACTGAATGAAAGGAGCTGGCATCTCACTCTCTTTGAATCTTCTTTATCATGCTAAGAGGAGCAGGAAAAAGCAAAAAAATTCAGAATTGCACCTTGCAATGCGGAGAAATTACTGTTTGTGCATTTACAATATTCATTGATTTTTGCCATTGAAAAACGTCCAGAAATGATTGAAGCTACTGACTGAATGAAAGGAGCTGGCATCTCACTCTCTTTGAATCTTCTTTATCATGCTAAGAGGAGCAGGAAAAATCAAAAAATTTCAGAATTGCACCTTGCAATGCGGAGAAATTACTGTTTGTGCATTTACAATATTCATTGATTTTTGCCATGGAAAAACATCATGTTATTCATATACCAGAAATGTTTGAAGCTACTGACTGAATGAAAGGAGCTGGCATCTCACTCTCTTTGAATCTTCTTTATCATGCTAAGAGGAGCAGGAAAAAGCAAAAAATTTCTGAATTGCACCTTGCAATGCGGAGAAATTACTGTTTGTGCATTTACAATATTCATTGATTTTTGCCATTGAAAAACGTCCAGAAATGATTGAAGCTACTGACTGAATGAAAGGAGCTGGCATCTCACTCTCTTTGAATCTTCTTTATCATGCTAAGAGGAGCAGGAAAAAGCAAAAAATTTCAGAATTGCACCTTGCAATGCGGAGAAATTACTGTTTGTGCATTTACAATATTCATTGATTTTTGCCATTGAAAAACATCATGTTATTCATATACCAGAAATGATTGAAGCTACTGACTGAATGAAAGGAGCTGGCATCTCACTCTCTTTGAATCTTCTTTATCATGCTAAGAGGAGCAGGAAAAAGCAAAAAATTTCAGAATTGCACCTTGCAATGCGGAGAAATTACTGTTTGTGCATTTACAATATTCATTGATTTTTGCCATTGAAAAACGTCCAGAAATGATTGAAGCTACTGACTGAATGAAAGGAGCTGGCATCTCACTCTCTTTGAATCTTCTTTATCATGCTAAGAGGAGCAGGAAAAAGCAAAAAATTTCAGAATTGCACCTTGCAATGCGGAGAAATTACTGTTTGTGCATTTACAAAATTCATTGATTTTTGCCATTGAAAAACATCATGTTATTCATATACCAGAAATGATTGAAGCTACTGACTGAATGAAAGGAGCTGGCATCTCACTCTCTTTGAATCTTCTTTATCATGCTAAGAGGAGCAGGAAAAAGCAAAAAATTTCAGAATTGCACCTTGCAATGCGGAGAAATTACTGTTTGTGCATTTACAATATTCATTGATTTTTGCCATTGAAAAACGTCCAGAAATGATTGAAGCTACTGACTGAATGAAAGGAGCTGGCATCTCACTCTCTTTGAATCTTCTTTATCATGCTAAGAGGAGCAGGAAAAATCAAAAAATTTCAGAATTGCACCTTGCAATGCGGAGAAATTACTGTTTGTGCATTTACAATATTCATTGATTTTTGCCATTGAAAAACATCATGTTATTCATATACCAGAAATGTTTGAAGCTACTGACTGAATGAAAGGAGCTGGCATCTCACTCTCTTTGAATCTTCTTTATTATGCTAAGAGTAGCAGGAAAAAGCAAAAAATTTCAGAATTGCACCTTGCAATGCGGATAAATTACTGTTTGTGCATTTACAATATTCATTGATTTTTGCCATTGAAAAACATCATGTTATTCATATACCAGAAATGATTGAAGCTACTGACTGAATGAAAGGAGCTGGCATCTCACTCTCTTTGAATCTTCTTTATCATGCTAAGAGGAGCAGGAAAAAGCAAAAAAATTCAGAATTGCACCTTGCAATGCGGAGAAATTACTGTTTGTGCATTTACAATATTCATTGATTTTTGCCATTGAAAAACGTCCAGAAATGATTGAAGCTACTGACTGAATGAAAGGAGCTGGCATCTCACTCTCTTTGAATCTTCTTTGTCATGCTAAGAGGAGCAGGAAAAATCAAAAAATTTCAGAATTGCACCTTGCAATGCGGAGAAATTACTGTTTGTGCATTTACAATATTCATTGATTTTTGCCATTGAAAAACATCGTTATTCATATACCAGAAATGATTGAAGCTACTGACTGAATGAAAGGAGCTGGCATCTCACTCTCTTTGAATCTTCTTTATCATGCTAAGAGGAGCAGGAAAAAGCAAAAAAATTCAGAATTGCACCTTGCAATGCGGAGAAATTACTGTTTGTGCATTTACAATATTCATTGATTTTTGCCATTGAAAAACGTCCAGAAATGATTGAAGCTACTGACTGAATGAAAGGAGCTGGCATCTCACTCTCTTTGAATCTTCTTTATCATGCTAAGAGGAGCAGGAAAAAGCAAAAAATTTCAGAATTGCACCTTGCAATGCGGATAAATTACTGTTTGTGCATTTACAATATTCATTGATTTTTGCCATTGAAAAACATCATGTTATTCATATACCAGAAATGATTGAAGCTACTGACTGAATGAAAGGAGCTGGCATCTCACTCTCTTTGAATCTTCTTTATCATGCTAAGAGGAGCAGGAAAAAGCAAAAAATTTCAGAATTGCACCTTGCAATGCGGAGAAATTACTGTTTGTGCATTTACAATATTCATTGATTTTTGCCATTGAAAAACGTCCAGAAATGATTGAAGCTACTGACTGAATGAAAGGAGCTGGCATCTCACTCTCTTTGAATCTTCTTTATCATGCTAAGAGGAGCAGGAAAAAGCAAAAAATTTCAGAATTGCACCTTGCAATGCGGAGAAATTACTGTTTGTTCATTTACAATATTCATTGATTTTTGCCATGGAAAAACATGTTATTCATATACCAGAAATGTTTGAAGCTACTGACTGAATGAAAGGAGCTGGCATCTCACTCTCTTTGAATCTTCTTTATCATGCTAAGAGGAGCAGGAAAAAGCAAAAAATTTCAGAATTGCACCTTGCAATGCGGATAAATTACTGTTTGTGCATTTACAATATTCATTGATTTTTGCCATTGAAAAACATCATGTTATTCATATACCAGAAATGATTGAAGCTACTGACTGAATGAAAGGAGCTGGCATCTCACTGTCTTTGAATCTTCTTTATCATGCTAAGAGGAGCAGGAAAAAGCAAAAAATTTCAGAATTGCACCTTGCAATGCGGAAAAATTACTGTTTGTGCATTTACAATATTCATTGATTTTTGCCATTGAAAAACATCATGTTATTCATATACCAGAAATGATTGAAGCTACTGACTGAATGAAAGGAGCTGGCATCTCACTCTCTTTGAATCTTCTTTATCATGCTAAGAGGAGAAGGAAAAAGCAAAAAATTTCAGAATTGCACCTTGCAATGCGGAGAAATTACTGTTTGTGCATTTACAATATTCATTGATTTTTGCCATTGAAAAATGTCCAGAAATGATTGAAGCTACTGACTGAATGAAAGGAGCTGGCATCTCACTCTCTTTGAATCTTCTTTATCATGCTAAGAGGAGCAGGAAAAAGCAAAAAATTTCAGAATTGCACCTTGCAATGCGGAGAAATTACTGTTTGTGCATTTACAATATTCATTGATTTTTGCCATTGAAAAACATCATGTTATTCATATACCAGAAATGATTGAAGCTACTGACTGAATGAAAGGAGCTGGCATCTCACTCTCTTTGAATCTTCTTTATCATGCTAAGAGGAGCAGGAAAAAGCAAAAAATTTCAGAATTGCACCTTGCAATGCGGAGAAATTACTGTTTGTGCATTTACAATATTCATTGATTTTTGCCATTGAAAAACGTCCAGAAATGATTGAAGCTACTGACTGAATGAAAGGAGCTGGCATCTCACTCTCTTTGAATCTTCTTTATCATGCTAAGAGGAGCAGGAAAAAGCAAAAAATTTCAGAATTGCACCTTGCAATGCGGAGAAATTACTGTTTGTGCATTTACAATATTCATTGATTTTTGCCATTGAAAAACATCATGTTATTCATATACCAGAAATGTTTGAAGCTACTGACTGAATGAAAGGAGCTGGCATCTCACTCTCTTTGAATCTTCTTTATCATGCTAAGAGGAGCAGGAAAAAGCAAAAAATTTCAGAATTGCACCTTGCAATGCGGATAAATTACTGTTTGTGCATTTACAATATTCATTGATTTTTGCCATTGAAAAACATCATGTTATTCATATACCAGAAATGATTGAAGCTACTGACTGAATGAAAGGAGCTGGCATCTCACTCTCTTTGAATCTTCTTTATCATGCTAAGAGGAGCAGGAAAAAGCAAAAAAATTCAGAATTGCACCTTGCAATGCGGAGAAATTACTGTTTGTGCATTTACAATATTCATTGATTTTTGCCATTGAAAAACGTCCAGAAATGATTGAAGCTACTGACTGAATGAAAGGAGCTGGCATCTCACTCTCTTTGAATCTTCTTTATCATGCTAAGAGGAGCAGGAAAAATCAAAAAATTTCAGAATTGCACCTTGCAATGCGGAGAAATTACTGTTTGTGCATTTACAATATTCATTGATTTTTGCCATGGAAAAACATCATGTTATTCATATACCAGAAATGTTTGAAGCTACTGACTGAATGAAAGGAGCTGGCATCTCACTCTCTTTGAATCTTCTTTATCATGCTAAGAGGAGCAGGAAAAAGCAAAAAATTTCTGAATTGCACCTTGCAATGCGGAGAAATTACTGTTTGTGCATTTACAATATTCATTGATTTTTGCCATTGAAAAACGTCCAGAAATGATTGAAGCTACTGACTGAATGAAAGGAGCTGGCATCTCACTCTCTTTGAATCTTCTTTATCATGCTAAGAGGAGCAGGAAAAAGCAAAAAATTTCAGAATTGCACCTTGCAATGCGGAGAAATTACTGTTTGTGCATTTACAATATTCATTGATTTTTGCCATTGAAAAACATCATGTTATTCATATACCAGAAATGATTGAAGCTACTGACTGAATGAAAGGAGCTGGCATCTCACTCTCTTTGAATCTTCTTTATCATGCTAAGAGGAGCAGGAAAAAGCAAAAAATTTCAGAATTGCACCTTGCAATGCGGAGAAATTACTGTTTGTGCATTTACAATATTCATTGATTTTTGCCATTGAAAAACGTCCAGAAATGATTGAAGCTACTGACTGAATGAAAGGAGCTGGCATCTCACTCTCTTTGAATCTTCTTTATCATGCTAAGAGGAGCAGGAAAAAGCAAAAAATTTCAGAATTGCACCTTGCAATGCGGAGAAATTACTGTTTGTGCATTTACAAAATTCATTGATTTTTGCCATTGAAAAACATCATGTTATTCATATACCAGAAATGATTGAAGCTACTGACTGAATGAAAGGAGCTGGCATCTCACTCTCTTTGAATCTTCTTTATCATGCTAAGAGGAGCAGGAAAAAGCAAAAAATTTCAGAATTGCACCTTGCAATGCGGAGAAATTACTGTTTGTGCATTTACAATATTCATTGATTTTTGCCATTGAAAAACGTCCAGAAATGATTGAAGCTACTGACTGAATGAAAGGAGCTGGCATCTCACTCTCTTTGAATCTTCTTTATCATGCTAAGAGGAGCAGGAAAAATCAAAAAATTTCAGAATTGCACCTTGCAATGCGGAGAAATTACTGTTTGTGCATTTACAATATTCATTGATTTTTGCTATTGAAAAACATCATGTTATTCATATACCAGAAATGTTTGAAGCTACTGACTGAATGAAAGGAGCTGGCATCTCACTCTCTTTGAATCTTCTTTATTATGCTAAGAGGAGCAGGAAAAAGCAAAAAATTTCAGAATTGCACCTTGCAATGCGGATAAATTACTGTTTGTGCATTTACAATATTCATTGATTTTTGCCATTGAAAAACATCATGTTATTCATATACCAGAAATGATTGAAGCTACTGACTGAATGAAAGGAGCTGGCATCTCACTCTCTTTGAATCTTCTTTATCATGCTAAGAGGAGCAGGAAAAAGCAAAAAAATTCAGAATTGCACCTTGCAATGCGGAGAAATTACTGTTTGTGCATTTACAATATTCATTGATTTTTGCCATTGAAAAACGTCCAGAAATGATTGAAGCTACTGACTGAATGAAAGGAGCTGGCATCTCACTCTCTTTGAATCTTCTTTGTCATGCTAAGAGGAGCAGGAAAAATCAAAAAATTTCAGAATTGCACCTTGCAATGCGGAGAAATTACTGTTTGTGCATTTACAATATTCATTGATTTTTGCCATTGAAAAACATCATGTTATTCATATACCAGAAATGATTGAAGCTACTGACTGAATGAAAGGAGCTGGCATCTCACTCTCTTTGAATCTTCTTTATCATGCTAAGAGGAGCAGGAAAAAGCAAAAAAATTCAGAATTGCACCTTGCAATGCGGAGAAATTACTGTTTGTGCATTTACAATATTCATTGATTTTTGCCATTGAAAAACGTCCAGAAATGATTGAAGCTACTGACTGAATGAAAGGAGCTGGCATCTCACTCTCTTTGAATCTTCTTTATCATGCTAAGAGGAGCAGGAAAAAGCAAAAAATTTCAGAATTGCACCTTGCAATGCGGAGAAATTACTGTTTGTGCATTTACAATATTCATTGATTTTTGCCATTGAAAAACATCATGTTATTCATATACCAGAAATGTTTGAAGCTACTGACTGAATGAAAGGAGCTGGCATCTCACTCTCTTTGAATCTTCTTTATCATGCTAAGAGGAGCAGGAAAAAGCAAAAAATTTCAGAATTGCACCTTGCAATGCGGATAAATTACTGTTTGTGCATTTACAATATTCATTGATTTTTGCCATTGAAAAACATCATGTTATTCATATACCAGAAATGATTGAAGCTACTGACTGAATGAAAGGAGCTGGCATCTCACTCTCTTTGAATCTTCTTTATCATGCTAAGAGGAGCAGGAAAAAGCAAAAAATTTCAGAATTGCACCTTGCAATGCGGAGAAATTACTGTTTGTGCATTTACAATATTCATTGATTTTTGCCATTGAAAAACGTCCAGAAATGATTGAAGCTACTGACTGAATGAAAGGAGCTGGCATCTCACTCTCTTTGAATCTTCTTTATCATGCTAAGAGGAGCAGGAAAAAGCAAAAAATTTCAGAATTGCACCTTGCAATGCGGAGAAATTACTGTTTGTGCATTTACAATATTCATTGATTTTTGCCATTGAAAAACATCATGTTATTCATATACCAGAAATGTTTGAAGCTACTGACTGAATGAAAGGAGCTGGCATCTCACTCTCTTTGAATCTTCTTTATCATGCTAAGAGGAGCAGGAAAAAGCAAAAAATTTCTGAATTGCACCTTGCAATGCGGAGAAATTACTGTTTGTGCATTTACAATATTCATTGATTTTTGCCATTGAAAAACGTCCAGAAATGATTGAAGCTACTGACTGAATGAAAGGAGCTGGCATCTCACTCTCTTTGAATCTTCTTTATCATGCTAAGAGGAGCAGGAAAAAGCAAAAAATTTCAGAATTGCACCTTGCAATGCGGAGAAATTACTGTTTGTGCATTTACAATATTCATTGATTTTTGCCATTGAAAAACATCATGTTATTCATATACCAGAAATGATTGAAGCTACTGACTGAATGAAAGGAGCTGGCATCTCACTCTCTTTGAATCTTCTTTATCATGCTAAGAGGAGCAGGAAAAAGCAAAAAATTTCAGAATTGCACCTTGCAATGCGGAGAAATTACTGTTTGTGCATTTACAATATTCATTGATTTTTGCCATTGAAAAACGTCCAGAAATGATTGAAGCTACTGACTGAATGAAAGGAGCTGGCATCTCACTCTCTTTGAATCTTCTTTATCATGCTAAGAGGAGCAGGAAAAAGCAAAAAATTTCAGAATTGCACCTTGCAATGCAGAGAAATTACTGTTTGTGCATTTACAAAATTCATTGATTTTTGCCATTGAAAAACATCATGTTATTCATATACCAGAAATGATTGAAGCTACTGACTGAATGAAAGGAGCTGGCATCTCACTCTCTTTGAATCTTCTTTATCATGCTAAGAGGAGCAGGAAAAAGCAAAAAATTTCAGAATTGCACCTTGCAATGCGGAGAAATTACTGTTTGTGCATTTACAATATTCATTGATTTTTGCCATTGAAAAACGTCCAGAAATGATTGAAGCTACTGACTGAATGAAAGGAGCTGGCATCTCACTCTCTTTGAATCTTCTTTATCATGCTAAGAGGAGCAGGAAAAATCAAAAAATTTCAGAATTGCACCTTGCAATGCGGAGAAATTACTGTTTGTGCATTTACAATATTCATTGATTTTTGCTATTGAAAAACATCATGTTATTCATATACCAGAAATGTTTGAAGCTACTGACTGAATGAAAGGAGCTGGCATCTCACTCTCTTTGAATCTTCTTTATTATGCTAAGAGGAGCAGGAAAAAGCAAAAAATTTCAGAATTGCACCTTGCAATGCGGATAAATTACTGTTTGTGCATTTACAATATTCATTGATTTTTGCCATTGAAAAACATCATGTTATTCATATACCAGAAATGATTGAAGCTACTGACTGAATGAAAGGAGCTGGCATCTCACTCTCTTTGAATCTTCTTTATCATGCTAAGAGGAGCAGGAAAAAGCAAAAAAATTCAGAATTGCACCTTGCAATGCGGAGAAATTACTGTTTGTGCATTTACAATATTCATTGATTTTTGCCATTGAAAAACGTCCAGAAATGATTGAAGCTACTGACTGAATGAAAGGAGCTGGCATCTCACTCTCTTTGAATCTTCTTTGTCATGCTAAGAGGAGCAGGAAAAATCAAAGAATTTCAGAATTGCACCTTGCAATGCGGAGAAATTACTGTTTGTGCATTTACAATATTCATTGATTTTTGCCATTGAAAAACATCATGTTATTCATATACCAGAAATGATTGAAGCTACTGACTGAATGAAAGGAGCTGGCATCTCACTCTCTTTGA
Organism: Phyllobates terribilis; assembly: GCF_046119375.1. Classification (NCBI taxonomy): domain Eukaryota; kingdom Metazoa; phylum Chordata; class Amphibia; order Anura; family Dendrobatidae; genus Phyllobates; species Phyllobates terribilis. Next base: position 30,017 of record NW_027364164.1, on the reverse strand, counting down.
ATCTTCTTTATCATGCTAAGAGGAGCAGGAAAAAGCAAAAAAATTCAGAATTGCACCTTGCAATGCGGAGAAATTACTGTTTGTGCATTTACAATATTCATTGATTTTTGCCATTGAAAAACGTCCAGAAATGATTGAAGCTACTGACTGAATGAAAGGAGCTGGCATCTCACTCTCTTTGAATCTTCTTTATCATGCTAAGAGGAGCAGGAAAAAGCAAAAAATTTCAGAATTGCACCTTGCAATGCGGAGAAATTACTGTTTGTGCATTTACAATATTCATTGATTTTTGCCATTGAAAAACATCATGTTATTCATATACCAGAAATGTTTGAAGCTACTGACTGAATGAAAGGAGCTGGCATCTCACTCTCTTTGAATCTTCTTTATCATGCTAAGAGGAGCAGGAAAAAGCAAAAAATTTCAGAATTGCACCTTGCAATGCGGATAAATTACTGTTTGTGCATTTACAATATTCATTGATTTTTGCCATTGAAAAACATCATGTTATTCATATACCAGAAATGATTGAAGCTACTGACTGAATGAAAGGAGCTGGCATCTCACTCTCTTTGAATCTTCTTTATCATGCTAAGAGGAGCAGGAAAAAGCAAAAAATTTCAGAATTGCACCTTGCAATGCGGAGAAATTACTGTTTGTGCATTTACAATATTCATTGATTTTTGCCATTGAAAAACGTCCAGAAATGATTGAAGCTACTGACTGAATGAAAGGAGCTGGCATCTCACTCTCTTTGAATCTTCTTTATCATGCTAAGAGGAGCAGGAAAAAGCAAAAAATTTCAGAATTGCACCTTGCAATGCGGAGAAATTACTGTTTGTGCATTTACAATATTCATTGATTTTTGCCATTGAAAAACATCATGTTATTCATATACCAGAAATGTTTGAAGCTACTGACTGAATGAAAGGAGCTGGCATCTCACTCTCTTTGAATCTTCTTTATCATGCTAAGAGGAGCAGGAAAAAGCAAAAAATTTCTGAATTGCACCTTGCAATGCGGAGAAATTACTGTTTGTGCATTTACAATATTCATTGATTTTTGCCATTGAAAAACGTCCAGAAATGATTGAAGCTACTGACTGAATGAAAGGAGCTGGCATCTCACTCTCTTTGAATCTTCTTTATCATGCTAAGAGGAGCAGGAAAAAGCAAAAAATTTCAGAATTGCACCTTGCAATGCGGAGAAATTACTGTTTGTGCATTTACAATATTCATTGATTTTTGCCATTGAAAAACATCATGTTATTCATATACCAGAAATGATTGAAGCTACTGACTGAATGAAAGGAGCTGGCATCTCACTCTCTTTGAATCTTCTTTATCATGCTAAGAGGAGCAGGAAAAAGCAAAAAATTTCAGAATTGCACCTTGCAATGCGGAGAAATTACTGTTTGTGCATTTACAATATTCATTGATTTTTGCCATTGAAAAACGTCCAGAAATGATTGAAGCTACTGACTGAATGAAAGGAGCTGGCATCTCACTCTCTTTGAATCTTCTTTATCATGCTAAGAGGAGCAGGAAAAAGCAAAAAATTTCAGAATTGCACCTTGCAATGCGGAGAAATTACTGTTTGTGCATTTACAAAATTCATTGATTTTTGCCATTGAAAAACATCATGTTATTCATATACCAGAAATGATTGAAGCTACTGACTGAATGAAAGGAGCTGGCATCTCACTCTCTTTGAATCTTCTTTATCATGCTAAGAGGAGCAGGAAAAAGCAAAAAATTTCAGAATTGCACCTTGCAATGCGGAGAAATTACTGTTTGTGCATTTACAATATTCATTGATTTTTGCCATTGAAAAACGTCCAGAAATGATTGAAGCTACTGACTGAATGAAAGGAGCTGGCATCTCACTCTCTTTGAATCTTCTTTATCATGCTAAGAGGAGCAGGAAAAATCAAAAAATTTCAGAATTGCACCTTGCAATGCGGAGAAATTACTGTTTGTGCATTTACAATATTCATTGATTTTTGCCATTGAAAAACATCATGTTATTCATATACCAGAAATGTTTGAAGCTACTGACTGAATGAAAGGAGCTGGCATCTCACTCTCTTTGAATCTTCTTTATTATGCTAAGAGTAGCAGGAAAAAGCAAAAAATTTCAGAATTGCACCTTGCAATGCGGATAAATTACTGTTTGTGCATTTACAATATTCATTGATTTTTGCCATTGAAAAACATCATGTTATTCATATACCAGAAATGATTGAAGCTACTGACTGAATGAAAGGAGCTGGCATCTCACTCTCTTTGAATCTTCTTTATCATGCTAAGAGGAGCAGGAAAAAGCAAAAAAATTCAGAATTGCACCTTGCAATGCGGAGAAATTACTGTTTGTGCATTTACAATATTCATTGATTTTTGCCATTGAAAAACGTCCAGAAATGATTGAAGCTACTGACTGAATGAAAGGAGCTGGCATCTCACTCTCTTTGAATCTTCTTTGTCATGCTAAGAGGAGCAGGAAAAATCAAAAAATTTCAGAATTGCACCTTGCAATGCGGAGAAATTACTGTTTGTGCATTTACAATATTCATTGATTTTTGCCATTGAAAAACATCATGTTATTCATATACCAGAAATGATTGAAGCTACTGACTGAATGAAAGGAGCTGGCATCTCACTCTCTTTGAATCTTCTTTATCATGCTAAGAGGAGCAGGAAAAAGCAAAAAAATTCAGAATTGCACCTTGCAATGCGGAGAAATTACTGTTTGTGCATTTACAATATTCATTGATTTTTGCCATTGAAAAACGTCCAGAAATGATTGAAGCTACTGACTGAATGAAAGGAGCTGGCATCTCACTCTCTTTGAATCTTCTTTATCATGCTAAGAGGAGCAGGAAAAAGCAAAAAATTTCAGAATTGCACCTTGCAATGCGGAGAAATTACTGTTTGTGCATTTACAATATTCATTGATTTTTGCCATTGAAAAACATCATGTTATTCATATACCAGAAATGTTTGAAGCTACTGACTGAATGAAAGGAGCTGGCATCTCACTCTCTTTGAATCTTCTTTATCATGCTAAGAGGAGCAGGAAAAAGCAAAAAATTTCAGAATTGCACCTTGCAATGCGGATAAATTACTGTTTGTGCATTTACAATATTCATTGATTTTTGCCATTGAAAAACATCATGTTATTCATATACCAGAAATGATTGAAGCTACTGACTGAATGAAAGGAGCTGGCATCTCACTCTCTTTGAATCTTCTTTATCATGCTAAGAGGAGCAGGAAAAAGCAAAAAATTTCAGAATTGCACCTTGCAATGCGGAGAAATTACTGTTTGTGCATTTACAATATTCATTGATTTTTGCCATTGAAAAACGTCCAGAAATGATTGAAGCTACTGACTGAATGAAAGGAGCTGGCATCTCACTCTCTTTGAATCTTCTTTATCATGCTAAGAGGAGCAGGAAAAAGCAAAAAATTTCAGAATTGCACCTTGCAATGCGGAGAAATTACTGTTTGTTCATTTACAATATTCATTGATTTTTGCCATGGAAAAACATCATGTTATTCATATACCAGAAATGTTTGAAGCTACTGACTGAATGAAAGGAGCTGGCATCTCACTCTCTTTGAATCTTCTTTATCATGCTAAGAGGAGCAGGAAAAAGCAAAAAATTTCAGAATTGCACCTTGCAATGCGGATAAATTACTGTTTGTGCATTTACAATATTCATTGATTTTTGCCATTGAAAAACATCATGTTATTCATATACCAGAAATGATTGAAGCTACTGACTGAATGAAAGGAGCTGGCATCTCACTGTCTTTGAATCTTCTTTATCATGCTAAGAGGAGCAGGAAAAAGCAAAAAATTTCAGAATTGCACCTTGCAATGCGGAAAAATTACTGTTTGTGCATTTACAATATTCATTGATTTTTGCCATTGAAAAACATCATGTTATTCATATACCAGAAATGATTGAAGCTACTGACTGAATGAAAGGAGCTGGCATCTCACTCTCTTTGAATCTTCTTTATCATGCTAAGAGGAGAAGGAAAAAGCAAAAAATTTCAGAATTGCACCTTGCAATGCGGAGAAATTACTGTTTGTGCATTTACAATATTCATTGATTTTTGCCATTGAAAAACGTCCAGAAATGATTGAAGCTACTGACTGAATGAAAGGAGCTGGCATCTCACTCTCTTTGAATCTTCTTTATCATGCTAAGAGGAGCAGGAAAAAGCAAAAAATTTCAGAATTGCACCTTGCAATGCGGAGAAATTACTGTTTGTGCATTTACAAAATTCATTGATTTTTGCCATTGAAAAACATCATGTTATTCATATACCAGAAATGATTGAAGCTACTGACTTAATGAAAGGAGCTGGCATCTCACTCTCTTTGAATCTTCTTTATCATGCTAAGAGGAGCAGGAAAAAGCAAAAAATTTCAGAATTGCACCTTGCAATGCGGAGAAATTACTGTTTGTGCATTTACAATATTCATTGATTTTTGCCATTGAAAAACGTCCAGAAATGATTGAAGCTACTGACTGAATGAAAGGAGCTGGCATCTCACTCTCTTTGAATCTTCTTTATCATGCTAAGAGGAGCAGGAAAAATCAAAAAATTTCAGAATTGCACCTTGCAATGCGGAGAAATTACTGTTTGTGCATTTACAATATTCATTGATTTTTGCCATTGAAAAACATCATGTTATTCATATACCAGAAATGTTTGAAGCTACTGACTGAATGAAAGGAGCTGGCATCTCACTCTCTTTGAATCTTCTTTATCATGCTAAGAGGAACAGGAAAAAGCAAAAAAATTCAGAATTGCACCTTGCAATGCGGATAAATTACTGTTTGTGCATTTACAATATTCATTGATTTTTGCCATTGAAAAACGTCCAGAAATGATTGAAGCTACTGACTGAATGAAAGGAGCTGGCATCTCACTCTCTTTGAATCTTCTTTATCATGCTAAGAGGAGCAGGAAAAAGCAAAAAATTTCAGAATTGCACCTTGCAATGCGGAGAAATTACTGTTTGTGCATTTACCAAATTCATTGATTTTTGCCATTGAAAAACATCATGTTATTCATATACCAGAAATGATTGAAGCTACTGACTGAATGAAAGGAGCTGGCATCTCACTCTCTTTGAATCTTCTTTATCATGCTAAGAGGAGCAGGAAAAAGCAAAAAATTTCAGAATTGCACCTTGCAATGCGGAGAAATTACTGTTTGTGCATTTACAATATTCATTGATTTTTGCCATTGAAAAACGTCCAGAAATGATTGAAGCTACTGACTGAATGAAAGGAGCTGGCATCTCACTCTCTTTGAATCTTCTTTATCATGCTAAGAGGAGCAGGAAAAAGCAAAAAATTTCAGAATTGCACCTTGCAATGCGGAGAAATTACTGTTTGTTCATTTACAATATTCATTGATTTTTGCCATGGAAAAACATCATGTTATTCATATACCAGAAATGTTTGAAGCTACTGACTGAATGAAAGGAGCTGGCATCTCACTCTCTTTGAATCTTCTTTATCATGCTAAGAGGAGCAGGAAAAAGCAAAAAATTTCAGAATTGCACCTTGCAATGCGGATAAATTACTGTTTGTGCATTTACAATATTCATTGATTTTTGCCATTGAAAAACATCATGTTATTCATATACCAGAAATGATTGAAGCTACTGACTGAATGAAAGGAGCTGGCATCTCACTCTCTTTGAATCTTCTTTATCATGCTAAGAGGAGCAGGAAAAAGCAAAAAATTTCAGAATTGCACCTTGCAATGCGGAGAAATTACTGTTTGTGCATTTACAATATTCATTGATTTTTGCCATTGAAAAACATCATGTTATTCATATACCAGAAATGATTGAAGCTACTGACTGAATGAAAGGAGCTGGCATCTCACTCTCTTTGAATCTTCTTTATCATGCTAAGAGGAGCAGGAAAAAGCAAAAAATTTCAGAATTGCACCTTGCAATGCGGAGAAATTACTGTTTGTTCATTTACAATATTCATTGATTTTTGCCATGGAAAAACATCATGTTATTCATATACCAGAAATGTTTGAAGCTACTGACTGAATGAAAGGAGCTGGCATCTCACTCTCTTTGAATCTTCTTTATCATGCTAAGAGGAGCAGGAAAAAGCAAAAAATTTCAGAATTGCACCTTGCAATGCGGATAAATTACTGTTTGTGCATTTACAATATTCATTGATTTTTGCCATTGAAAAACATCATGTTATTCATATACCAGAAATGATTGAAGCTACTGACTGAATGAAAGGAGCTGGCATCTCACTCTCTTTGAATCTTCTTTATCATGCTAAGAGGAGCAGGAAAAAGCAAAAAATTTCAGAATTGCACCTTGCAATGCGGAGAAATTACTGTTTGTGCATTTACAATATTCATTGATTTTTGCCATTGAAAAACATCATGTTATTCATATACCAGAAATGATTGAAGCTACTGACTGAATGAAAGGAGCTGGCATCTCACTCTCTTTGAATCTTCTTTATCATGCCAAGAGGAGCAGGAAAAAGCAAAAAATTTCTGAATTGCACCTTGCAATGCGGAGAAATTACTGTTTGTGCATTTACAATATTCATTGATTTTTGCCATTGAAAAACGTCCAGAAATGATTGAAGCTACTGACTGAATGAAAGGAGCTGGCATCTCACTCTCTTTGAATCTTCTTTATCATGCTAAGAGGAGCAGGAAAAATCAAAAAATTTCAGAATTGCACCTTGCAATGCGGAGAAATTACTGTTTGTGCATTTACAATATTCATTGATTTTTGCCATTGAAAAACATCATGTTATTCATATACCAGAAATGTTTGAAGCTACTGACTGAATGAAAGGAGCTGGCATCTCACTCTCTTTGAATCTTCTTTATCATGCTAAGAGGAACAGGAAAAAGCAAAAAAATTCAGAATTGCACCTTGCAATGCGGATAAATTACTGTTTGTGCATTTACAATATTCATTGATTTTTGCCATTGAAAAACGTCCAGAAATGATTGAAGCTACTGACTGAATGAAAGGAGCTGGCATCTCACTCTCTTTGAATCTTCTTTATCATGCTAAGAGGAGCAGGAAAAAGCAAAAAATTTCAGAATTGCACCTTGCAATGCGGAGAAATTACTGTTTGTGCATTTACCAAATTCATTAATTTTTGCCATTGAAAAACATCATGTTATTCATATACCAGAAATGATTGAAGCTACTGACTGAATGAAAGGAGCTGGCATCTCACTCTCTTTGAATCTTCTTTATCATGCTAAGAGGAGCAGGAAAAAGCAAAAAATTTCAGAATTGCACCTTGCAATGCGGAGAAATTACTGTTTGTGCATTTACAATATTCATTGATTTTTGCCATTGAAAAACGTCCAGAAATGATTGAAGCTACTGACTGAATGAAAGGAGCTGGCATCTCACTCTCTTTGAATCTTCTTTATCATGCTAAGAGGAGCAGGAAAAAGCAAAAAATTTCAGAATTGCACCTTGCAATGCGGAGAAATTACTGTTTGTTCATTTACAATATTCATTGATTTTTGCCATGGAAAAACATCATGTTATTCATATACCAGAAATGTTTGAAGCTACTGACTGAATGAAAGGAGCTGGAATCTCACTCTCTTTGAATCTTCTTTATCATGCTAAGAGGAGCAGGAAAAAGCAAAAAATTTCAGAATTGCACCTTGCAATGCGGATAAATTACTGTTTGTGCATTTACAATATTCATTGATTTTTGCCATTGAAAAACATCATGTTATTCATATACCAGAAATGATTGAAGCTACTGACTGAATGAAAGGAGCTGGCATCTCACTCTCTTTGAATCTTCTTTATCATGCTAAGAGGAGCAGGAAAAAGCAAAAAATTTCAGAATTGCACCTTGCAATGCGGAGAAATTACTGTTTGTGCATTTACAATATTCATTGATTTTTGCCATTGAAAAACATCATGTTATTCATATACCAGAAATGATTGAAGCTACTGACTGAATGAAAGGAGCTGGCATCTCACTCTCTTTGAATCTTCTTTATCATGCTAAGAGGAGCAGGAAAAAGCAAAAAATTTCAGAATTGCACCTTGCAATGCGGAGAAATTACTGTTTGTTCATTTACAATATTCATTGATTTTTGCCATGGAAAAACATCATGTTATTCATATACCAGAAATGTTTGAAGCTACTGACTGAATGAAAGGAGCTGGCATCTCACTCTCTTTGAATCTTCTTTATCATGCTAAGAGGAGCAGGAAAAAGCAAAAAATTTCAGAATTGCACCTTGCAATGCGGATAAATTACTGTTTGTGCATTTACAATATTCATTGATTTTTGCCATTGAAAAACATCATGTTATTCATATACCAGAAATGATTGAAGCTACTGACTGAATGAAAGGAGCTGGCATCTCACTCTCTTTGAATCTTCTTTATCATGCTAAGAGGAGCAGGAAAAAGCAAAAAATTTCAGAATTGCACCTTGCAATGCGGAGAAATTACTGTTTGTGCATTTACAATATTCATTGATTTTTGCCATTGAAAAACATCATGTTATTCATATACCAGAAATGATTGAAGCTACTGACTGAATGAAAGGAGCTGGCATCTCACTCTCTTTGAATCTTCTTTATCATGCCAAGAGGAGCAGGAAAAAGCAAAAAATTTCTGAATTGCACCTTGCAATGCGGAGAAATTACTGTTTGTGCATTTACAATATTCATTGATTTTTGCCATTGAAAAACGTCCAGAAATGATTGAAGCTACTGACTGAATGAAAGGAGCTGGCATCTCACTCTCTTTGAATCTTGTTTATCATGCTAAGAGGAGCAGGAAAAAGCAAAAAATTTCAGAATTGCACCTTGCAATGCAGAGAAATTACTGTTTGTGCATTTTCAATATTCATTGATTTTTGCCATTGAAAAACGTCCAGAAATGATTGAAGCTACTGACTGAATGAAAGGAGCTGGCATCTCACTCTCTTTGAATCTTCTTTATCATGCTAAGAGGAGCAGGAAAAAGCAAAAAATTTCAGAATTCCACCTTGCAATGCGGAGAAATTACTGTTTGTGCATTTACAATATTCATTGATTTTTGCCATTGAAAAACATCATGTTATTCATATACCAGAAATGATTGAAGCTACTGACTGAATGAAAGGAGCTGGCATCTCACTCTCTTTGAATCTTCTTTATCATGCTAAGAGGAGCAGGAAAAATCAAAAAATTTCAGAATTGCACCTTGCAATGCGGAGAAATTACTGTTTGTGCATTTACAATATTCATTGATTTTTGCCATTGAAAAACATCATGTTATTCATATACCAGAAATGTTTGAAGCTACTCACTGAACGAAAGGAGCTGGCATCTCACTCTCTTTGAATCTTCTTTATCATGCTAAGAGGAGCAGGAAAAAGCAAAAAATTTCAGAATTGCACCTTGCAATGCGGAGAAATTACTGTTTGTGCATTTACAATATTCATTGATTTTTGCCATTGAAAAACATCATGTTATTCATATACCAGAAATGATTGAAGCTACTGACTGAATGAAAGGAGCTGGCATCTCACTCTCTTTGAATCTTCTTTATCATGCTAAGAGGAGCAGGAAAAAGCAAAAAATTTCAGAATTGCACCTTGCAATGCGGAGAAATTACTGTTTGTGCATTTACAATATTCATTGATTTTTGCCATTGAAAAACATCATGTTATTCATATACCAGAAATGATTGAAGCTACTGACTGAATGAAAGGAGCTGGCATCTCGCTCTCTTTGAATCTTCTTTATCATGCTAAGAGGAGCAGGAAAAAGCAAAAAATTTCAGAATTGCACCTTGCAATGCGGAGAAATTACTGTTTGTGCATTTACAATATTCATTGATTTTTGCCATTGAAAATCATCATGTTATTCATATACCAGAAATGATTGAAGCTACTGACTGAATGAAAGGAGCTGGCATCTCACTCTCTTTGAATCTTCTTTATCATGCTATGAGGAGCAGGAAAAAGCAAAAAATTTCAGAATTGCACTTTGCAATGCGGAGAAATTACTGTTTGTGCATTTACAATATTCATTGATTTTTGCCATTGAAAAACGTCCAGAAATGATTGAAGCTACTGACTGAAGGAAAGGAGCTGGCATCTCACTCTCTTTGAATCTTCTTTATCATGCTAAGAGGATCAGGAAAAAGCAAAAAATTTCAGAATTGCACCTTGCAATGCGGAGAAATTACTGTTTGTGCATTTACCAAATTCATTGATTTTTGCCATTGAAAAACATCATGTTATTCATATACCAGAAATGATTGAAGCTACTGACTGAATGAAAGGAGCTGGCATCTCACTCTCTTTGAATCTTCTTTATCATGCTAAGAGGAGCAGGAAAAAGCAAAAAATTTCAGAATTGCACCTTGCAATGCGGAGAAATTACTGTTTGTGCATTTACAATATTCATTGATTTTTGCCATTGAAAAACGTCCAGAAATGATTGAAGCTACTGACTGAATGAAAGGAGCTGGCATCTCACTCTCTTTGAATCTTCTTTATCATGCTAAGAGGAGCAGGAAAAAGCAAAAAATTTCAGAATTGCACCTTGCAATGCGGAGAAATTACTGTTTGTTCATTTACAATATTCATTGATTTTTGCCATGGAAAAACATCATGTTATTCATATACCAGAAATGTTTGAAGCTACTGACTGAATGAAAGGAGCTGGCATCTCACTCTCTTTGAATCTTCTTTATCATGCTAAGAGGAGCAGGAAAAAGCAAAAAATTTCAGAATTGCACCTTGCAATGCGGATAAATTACTGTTTGTGCATTTACAATATTCATTGATTTTTGCCATTGAAAAACATCATGTTATTCATATACCAGAAATGATTGAAGCTACTGACTGAATGAAAGGAGCTGGCATCTCACTCTCTTTGAATCTTCTTTATCATGCTAAGAGGAGCAGGAAAAAGCAAAAAATTTCAGAATTGCACCTTGCAATGCGGAGAAATTACTGTTTGTGCATTTACAATATTCATTGATTTTTGCCATTGAAAAACATCATGTTATTCATATACCAGAAATGATTGAAGCTACTGACTGAATGAAAGGAGCTGGCATCTCACTCTCTTTGAATCTTCTTTATCATGCCAAGAGGAGCAGGAAAAAGCAAAAAATTTCTGAATTGCACCTTGCAATGCGGAGAAATTACTGTTTGTGCATTTACAATATTCATTGATTTTTGCCATTGAAAAACGTCCAGAAATGATTGAAGCTACTGACTGAATGAAAGGAGCTGGCATCTCACTCTCTTTGAATCTTGTTTATCATGCTAAGAGGAGCAGGAAAAAGCAAAAAATTTCAGAATTGCACCTTGCAATGCAGAGAAATTACTGTTTGTGCATTTTCAATATTCATTGATTTTTGCCATTGAAAAACGTCCAGAAATGATTGAAGCTACTGACTGAATGAAAGGAGCTGGCATCTCACTCTCTTTGAATCTTCTTTATCATGCTAAGAGGAGCAGGAAAAAGCAAAAAATTTCAGAATTGCACCTTGCAATGCGGAGAAATTACTGTTTGTGCATTTACAATATTCATTGATTTTTGCCATTGAAAAACATCATGTTATTCATATACCAGAAATGATTGAAGCTACTGACTGAATGAAAGGAGCTGGCATCTCACTCTCTTTGAATCTTCTTTATCATGCTAAGAGGAGCAGGAAAAATCAAAAAATTTCAGAATTGCACCTTGCAATGCGGAGAAATTACTGTTTGTGCATTTACAATATTCATTGATTTTTGCCATTGAAAAACATCATGTTATTCATATACCAGAAATGTTTGAAGCTACTCACTGAACGAAAGGAGCTGGCATCTCACTCTCTTTGAATCTTCTTTATCATGCTAAGAGGAGCAGGAAAAAGCAAAAAATTTCAGAATTGCACCTTGCAATGCGGAGAAATTACTGTTTGTGCATTTACAATATTCATTGATTTTTGCCATTGAAAAACATCATGTTATTCATATACCAGAAATGATTGAAGCTACTGACTGAATGAAAGGAGCTGGCATCTCACTCTCTTTGAATCTTCTTTATCATGCTAAGAGGAGCAGGAAAAAGCAAAAAATTTCAGAATTGCACCTTGCAATGCGGAGAAATTACTGTTTGTGCATTTACAATATTCATTGATTTTTGCCATTGAAAAACATCATGTTATTCATATACCAGAAATGATTGAAGCTACTGACTGAATGAAAGGAGCTGGCATCTCGCTCTCTTTGAATCTTCTTTATCATGCTAAGAGGAGCAGGAAAAAGCAAAAAATTTCAGAATTGCACCTTGCAATGCGGAGAAATTACTGTTTGTGCATTTACAATATTCATTGATTTTTGCCATTGAAAATCATCATGTTATTCATATACCAGAAATGATTGAAGCTACTGACTGAATGAAAGGAGCTGGCATCTCACTCTCTTTGAATCTTCTTTATCATGCTATGAGGAGCAGGAAAAAGCAAAAAATTTCAGAATTGCACTTTGCAATGCGGAGAAATTACTGTTTGTGCATTTACAATATTCATTGATTTTTGCCATTGAAAAACGTCCAGAAATGATTGAAGCTACTGACTGAAGGAAAGGAGCTGGCATCTCACTCTCTTTGAATCTTCTTTATCATGCTAAGAGGAGCAGGAAAAAGCAAAAAATTTCAGAATTGCACCTTGCAATGCGGAGAAATTACTGTTTGTGCATTTACAATATTCATTGATTTTTGCCATTGAAAAACGTCCAGAAATAATTGAAGCTACTGGCTGAATGAAAGGAGCTGGCATCTCACTCTCTTTGAATCTTCTTTATCATGCTAAGAGGAGCAGGAAAAAGCAAAAAATTTCAGAATTGCACCTTGCAATGCGGAGAAATTACTGTTTGTGCATTTACAATATTCATTGATTTTTGTGATTGAAAAACATCATGTTATTCATATACCAGAAATGTTTGAAGCTACTGACTGAATGAAAGGAGCTGGCATCTCACTCTCTTTGAATCTTCTTTATCATGCTAAGAGGAGCAGGAAAAAGCAAAAAATTTCTGAATTGCACCTTGCAATGCGGAGAAATTACTGTTTGTGCATTTACAATATTCATTGATTTTTGCCATTGAAAAACGTCCAGAAATGATTGAAGCTACTGACTGAATGAAAGGAGCTGGCATCTCGCTCTCTTTGAATCTTCTTTATCATGCTAAGAGGAGCAGGAAAAAGCAAAAAATTTCAGAATTGCACCTTGCAATGCGGAGAAATTACTGTTTGTGCATTTACAATATTCATTGATTTTTGCGATGGAAAAACATCATGTTATTCATATACCAGAAATGTTTGAAGCTACTGACTGAATGAAAGGAGCTGGCATCTCACTCTCTTTGAATCTTCTTTATCATGCTAAGAGGAGGAGGAAAAAGCAAAAAATTTCTGAATTGCACCTTGCAATGCGGAGAAATTACTGTTTGTGCATTTACAATATTCATTGATTTTTGCCATTGAAAAACATCATGTTATTCATATACCAGAAATGATTGAAGCTACTGACTGAATGAAAGGAGCTGGCATCTCGCTCTCTTTGAATCTTCTTTATCATGCTAAGAGGAGCAGGAAAAAGCAAAAAATTTCAGAATTGCACCTTGCAATGCGGAGAAATTACTGTTTGTGCATTTACAATATTCATTGATTTTTGCCATTGAAAATCATCATGTTATTCATATACCAGAAATGATTGAAGCTACTGACTGAATGAAAGGAGCTGGCATCTCACTCTCTTTGAATCTTCTTTATCATGCTAAGAGGAGCAGGAAAAAGCAAAAAATTTCAGAATTGCACCTTGCAATGCGGAGAAATTACTGTTTGTGCATTTACAATATTCATTGATTTTTGCCATTGAAAAACGTCCAGAAATGATTGAAGCTACTGACTGAATGAAAGGAGCTGGCATCTCACTCTCTTTGAATCTTCTTTATCATGCTAAGAGGAGCAGGAAAAAGCAAAAAATTTCAGAATTGCACCTTGCAATGCGGAGAAATTACTGTTTGTGCATTTACAAAATTCATTGATTTTTGCCATTGAAAAACATCATGTTATTCATATACCAGAAATGATTGAAGCTACTGACTGAATGAAAGGAGCTGGCATCTCACTCTCTTTGAATCTTCTTTATCATGCTAAGAGGAGCAGGAAAAAGCAAAAAATTTCAGAATTGCACCTTGCAATGCGGAGAAATTACTGTTTGTGCATTTACAATATTCATTGATTTTTGCCATTGAAAAACGTCCAGAAATGATTGAAGCTACTGACTGAATGAAAGGAGCTGGCATCTCACTCTCTTTGAATCTTCTTTATCATGCTAAGAGGAGCAGGAAAAAGCAAAAAATTTCAGAATTGCACCTTGCAATGCGGAGAAATTACTGTTTGTGCATTTACAATATTCATTGATTTTTGCCATTGAAAAACATCATGTTATTCATATACCAGAAATGATTGAAGCTACTGACTGAATGAAAGGAGCTGGCATCTCACTCTCTTTGCATCTTCTTTATCATGCCAAGAGGAGCAGGAAAAAGCAAAAAATTTCTGAATTGCACCTTGCAATGCGGAGAAATTACTGTTTGTGCATTTACAATATTCATTGATTTTTGCCATTGAAAAACGTCCAGAAATGATTGAAGCTACTGACTGAATGAAAGGAGCTGGCATCTCACTCTCTTTGAATCTTGTTTATCATGCTAAGAGGAGCAGGAAAAAGCAAAAAATTTCAGAATTGCACCTTGCAATGCAGAGAAATTACTGTTTGTGCATTTTCAATATTCATTGATTTTTGCCATTGAAAAACGTCCAGAAATGATTGAAGCTACTGACTGAATGAAAGGAGCTGGCATCTCACTCTCTTTGAATCTTCTTTATCATGCTAAGAGGAGCAGGAAAAAGCAAAAAATTTCAGAATTGCACCTTGCAATGCGGAGAAATTACTGTTTGTGCATTTACAATATTCATTGATTTTTGCCATTGAAAAACATCATGTTATTCATATACCAGAAATGATTGAAGCTACTGACTGAATGAAAGGAGCTGGCATCTCACTCTCTTTGAATCTTCTTTATCATGCTAAGAGGAGCAGGAAAAATCAAAAAATTTCAGAATTGCACCTTGCAATGCGGAGAAATTACTGTTTGTGCATTTACAATATTCATTGATTTTTGCCATTGAAAAACATCATGTTATTCATATACCAGAAATGTTTGAAGCTACTCACTGAACGAAAGGAGCTGGCATCTCACTCTCTTTGAATCTTCTTTATCATGCTAAGAGGAGCAGGAAAAAGCAAAAAATTTCAGAATTGCACCTTGCAATGCGGAGAAATTACTGTTTGTGCATTTACAATATTCATTGATTTTTGTGATTGAAAAACATCATGTTATTCATATACCAGAAATGTTTGAAGCTACTGACTGAATGAAAGGAGCTGGCATCTCACTCTCTTTGAATCTTCTTTATCATGCTAAGAGGAGCAGGAAAAAGCAAAAAATTTCTGAATTGCACCTTGCAATGCGGAGAAATTACTGTTTGTGCATTTACAATATTCATTGATTTTTGCCATTGAAAAACGTCCAGAAATGATTGAAGCTACTGACTGAATGAAAGGAGCTGGCATCTCGCTCTCTTTGAATCTTCTTTATCATGCTAAGAGGAGCAGGAAAAAGCAAAAAATTTCAGAATTGCACCTTGCAATGCGGAGAAATTACTGTTTGTGCATTTACAATATTCATTGATTTTTGCGATGGAAAAACATCATGTTATTCATATACCAGAAATGTTTGAAGCTACTGACTGAATGAAAGGAGCTGGCATCTCACTCTCTTTGAATCTTCTTTATCATGCTAAGAGGAGCAGGAAAAAGCAAAAAATTTCTGAATTGCACCTTGCAATGCGGAGAAATTACTGTTTGTGCATTTACAATATTCATTGATTTTTGCCATTGAAAAACGTCCAGAAATGATTGAAGCTACTGACTGAATGAAAGGAGCTGGCATCTCACTCTCTTTGAATCTTCTTTACCATGCTAAGAGGAGCAGGAAAAAGCAAAAAATTTCAGAATTGCACCTTGCAATGCGGAGAAATTACTGTTTGTGCATTTACAATATTCATTGATTTTTGCCATTGAAAAACATCATGTTATTCATATACCAGAAATGATTGAAGCTACTGACTGAATGAAAGGAGCTGGCATCTCGCTCTCTTTGAATCTTCTTTATCATGCTAAGAGGAGCAGGAAAAAGCAAAAAATTTCAGAATTGCACCTTGCAATGCGGAGAAATTACTGTTTGTGCATTTACAATATTCATTGATTTTTGCCATTGAAAATCATCATGTTATTCATATACCAGAAATGATTGAAGCTACTGACTGAATGAAAGGAGCTGGCATCTCACTCTCTTTGAATCTTCTTTATCATGCTAAGAGGAGCAGGAAAAAGCAAAAAATTTCAGAATTGCACCTTGCAATGCGGAGAAATTACTGTTTGTGCATTTACAATATTCATTGATTTTTGCCATTGAAAAACGTCCAGAAATGATTGAAGCTACTGACTGAATGAAAGGAGCTGGCATCTCACTCTCTTTGAATCTTCTTTATCATGCTAAGAGGAGCAGGAAAAAGCAAAAAATTTCAGAATTGCACCTTGCAATGCGGAGAAATTACTGTTTGTGCATTTACAAAATTCATTGATTTTTGCCATTGAAAAACATCATGTTATTCATATACCAGAAATGATTGAAGCTACTGACTGAATGAAAGGAGCTGGCATCTCACTCTCTTTGAATCTTCTTTATCATGCTAAGAGGAGCAGGAAAAAGCAAAAAATTTCAGAATTGCACCTTGCAATGCGGAGAAATTACTGTTTGTGCATTTACAATATTCATTGATTTTTGCCATTGAAAAACGTCCAGAAATGATTGAAGCTACTGACTGAATGAAAGGAGCTGGCATCTCACTCTCTTTGAATCTTCTTTATCATGCTAAGAGGAGCAGGAAAAAGCAAAAAATTTCAGAATTGCACCTTGCAATGCGGAGAAATTACTGTTTGTTCATTTACAATATTCATTGATTTTTGCCATGGAAAAACATCATGTTATTCATATACCAGAAATGTTTGAAGCTACTGACTGAATGAAAGGAGCTGGCATCTCACTCTCTTTGAATCTTCTTTATCATGCTAAGAGGAGCAGGAAAAAGCAAAAAATTTCTGAATTGCACCTTGCAATGCGGAGAAATTACTGTTTGTGCATTTACAATATTCATTGATTTTTGCCATTGAAAAACGTCCAGAAATGATTGAAGCTACTGACTGAATGAAAGGAGCTGGCATCTCACTCTCTTTGAATCTTGTTTATCATGCTAAGAGGAGCAGGAAAAAGCAAAAAATTTCAGAATTGCACATTGCAATGCAGAGAAATTACTGTTTGTGCATTTACAATATTCATTGATTTTTGCCATTGAAAAACGTCCAGAAATGATTGAAGCTACTGACTGAATGAAAGGAGCTGGCATCTCACTCTCTTTGAATCTTCTTTATCATGCTAAGAGGAGCAGGAAAAAGCAAAAAATTTCAGAATTGCACCTTGCAATGCGGAGAAATTACTGTTTGTGCATTTACAATATTCATTGATTTTTGCCATTGAAAAACATCATGTTATTCATATACCAGAAATGATTGAAGCTACTGACTGAATGAAAGGAGCTGGCATCTCACTCTCTTTGAATCTTCTTTATCATGCTAAGAGGAGCAGGAAAAAGCAAAAAATTTCAGAATTGCACCTTGCAATGCGGAGAAATTACTGTTTGTGCATTTACAATATTCATTGATTTTTGCCATTGAAAAACGTCCAGAAATGATTGAAGCTACTGACTGAATGAAAGGAGCTGGCATCTCACTCTCTTTGAATCTTCTTTATCATGCTAAGAGGAGCAGGAAAAAGCAAAAAATTTCAGAATTGCACCTTGCAATGCGGAGAAATTACTGTTTGTGCATTTACAATATTCATTGATTTTTGCCATTGAAAAACGTCCAGAAATGATTGAAGCTACTGACTGAATGAAAGGAGCTGGCATCTCACTCTCTTTGAATCTTCTTTATCATGCTAAGAGGAGCAGGAAAAGTCAAAAAATTTCAGAATTGCACCTTGCAATGCGGAGAAATTACTGTTTGTGCATTTACAATATTCATTGATTTTTGCCATTGAAAAACATCATGTTATTCATATACCAGAAATGTTTGAAGCTACTGACTGAATGAAAGGAGCTGGCATCTCACTCTCTTTGAATCTTCTTTATCATGCTAAGAGGAGCAGGAAAAAGCAAAAAATTTCAGAATTGCACCTTGCAATGCGGAGAAATTACTGTTTGTGCATTTACAATATTCATTGATTTTTGCCATTGAAAAACATCATGTTATTCATATACCAGAAATGATTGAAGCTACTGACTGAATGAAAGGAGCTGGCATCTCACTCTCTTTGAATCTTCTTTATCATGCTAAGAGGAGCAGGAAAAAGCAAAAAATTTCAGAATTGCACCTTGCAATGCGGAGAAATTACTGTTTGTGCATTTACAATATTCATTGATTTTTGCCATTGAAAAACGTCCAGAAATGATTGAACCTACTGACTGAATGAAAGGAGCTGGCATCTCACTCTCTTTGAATCTTCTTTATCATGCTAAGAGGAGCAGGAAAAATCAAAAAATTTCAGAATTGCACCTTGCAATGCGGAGAAATTACTGTTTGTGCATTTACAATATTCATTGATTTTTGCCATTGAAAAACATCATGTTATTCATATACCAGAAATGTTTGAAGCTACTGACTGAATGAAAGGAGCTGGCATCTCACTCTCTTTGAATCTTCTTTATCATGCTAAGAGGAGCAGGAAAAAGCAAAAAATTTCAGAATTGCACCTTGCAATGCGGATAAATTACTGTTTGTGCATTTACAATATTCATTGATTTTTGCCATTGAAAAACATCATGTTATTCATATACCAGAAATGATTGAAGCTACTGACTGAATGAAAGGAGCTGGCATCTCACTCTCTTTGAATCTTCTTTATCATGCTAAGAGGAGCAGGAAAAAGCAAAAAAATTCAGAATTGCACCTTGCAATGCGGAGAAATTACTGTTTGTGCATTTACAATATTCATTGATTTTTGCCATTGAAAAACGTCCAGAAATGATTGAAGCTACTGACTGAATGAAAGGAGCTGGCATCTCACTCTCTTTGAATCTTCTTTATCATGCTAAGAGGAGCAGGAAAAATCAAAAAATTTCAGAATTGCACCTTGCAATGCGGAGAAATTACTGTTTGTGCATTTACAATATTCATTGATTTTTGCCATGGAAAAACATCATGTTATTCATATACCAGAAATGTTTGAAGCTACTGACTGAATGAAAGGAGCTGGCATCTCACTCTCTTTGAATCTTCTTTATCATGCTAAGAGGAGCAGGAAAAAGCAAAAAATTTCTGAATTGCACCTTGCAATGCGGAGAAATTACTGTTTGTGCATTTACAATATTCATTGATTTTTGCCATTGAAAAACGTCCAGAAATGATTGAAGCTACTGACTGAATGAAAGGAGCTGGCATCTCACTCTCTTTGAATCTTCTTTATCATGCTAAGAGGAGCAGTAAAAAGCAAAAAATTTCAGAATTGCACCTTGCAATGCGGAGAAATTACTGTTTGTGCATTTACAATATTCATTGATTTTTGCCATTGAAAAACATCATGTTATTCATATACCAGAAATGATTGAAGCTACTGACTGAATGAAAGGAGCTGGCATCTCACTCTCTTTGAATCTTCTTTATCATGCTAAGAGGAGCAGGAAAAAGCAAAAAATTTCAGAATTGCACCTTGCAATGCGGAGAAATTACTGTTTGTGCATTTACAATATTCATTGATTTTTGCCATTGAAAAACGTCCAGAAATGATTGAAGCTACTGACTGAATGAAAGGAGCTGGCATCTCACTCTCTTTGAATCTTCTTTATCATACTAAGAGGAGCAGGAAAAAGCAAAAAATTTCAGAATTGCACCTTGCAATGCGGAGAAATTACTGTTTGTGCATTTACAAAATTCATTGATTTTTGCCATTGAAAAACATCATGTTATTCATATACCAGAAATGATTGAAGCTACTGACTGAATGAAAGGAGCTGGCATCTCACTCTCTTTGAATCTTCTTTATCATGCTAAGAGGAGCAGGAAAAAGCAAAAAATTTCAGAATTGCACCTTGCAATGCGGAGAAATTACTGTTTGTGCATTTACAATATTCATTGATTTTTGCCATTGAAAAACGTCCAGAAATGATTGAAGCTACTGACTGAATGAAAGGAGCTGGCATCTCACTCTCTTTGAATCTTCTTTATCATGCTAAGAGGAGCAGGAAAAATCAAAAAATTTCAGAATTGCACCTTGCAATGCGGAGAAATTACTGTTTGTGCATTTACAATATTCATTGATTTTTGCCATTGAAAAACATCATGTTATTCATATACCAGAAATGTTTGAAGCTACTGACTGAATGAAAGGAGCTGGCATCTCACTCTCTTTGAATCTTCTTTATTATGCTAAGAGGAGCAGGAAAAAGCAAAAAATTTCAGAATTGCACCTTGCAATGCGGATAAATTACTGTTTGTGCATTTACAATATTCATTGATTTTTGCCATTGAAAAACATC
Source organism: Phyllobates terribilis (assembly GCF_046119375.1). NCBI lineage: Eukaryota > Metazoa > Chordata > Amphibia > Anura > Dendrobatidae > Phyllobates > Phyllobates terribilis. Next base: position 9,231 of record NW_027364164.1, on the reverse strand, counting down.
ATGTTATTCATATACCAGAAATGATTGAAGCTACTGACTGAATGAAAGGAGCTGGCATCTCACTCTCTTTGAATCTTCTTTATCATGCTAAGAGGAGCAGGAAAAAGCAAAAAAATTCAGAATTGCACCTTGCAATGCGGAGAAATTACTGTTTGTGCATTTACAATATTCATTGATTTTTGCCATTGAAAAACGTCCAGAAATGATTGAAGCTACTGACTGAATGAAAGGAGCTGGCATCTCACTCTCTTTGAATCTTCTTTATCATGCTAAGAGGAGCAGGAAAAATCCAAAAATTTCAGAATTGCACCTTGCAATGCGGAGAAATTACTGTTTGTGCATTTACAATATTCATTGATTTTTGCCATTGAAAAACATCATGTTATTCATATACCAGAAATGATTGAAGCTACTGACTGAATGAAAGGAGCTGGCATCTCACTCTCTTTGAATCTTCTTTATCATGCTAAGAGGAGCAGGAAAAAGCAAAAAAATTCAGAATTGCACCTTGCAATGCGGAGAAATTACTGTTTGTGCATTTACAATATTCATTGATTTTTGCCATTGAAAAACGTCCAGAAATGATTGAAGCTACTGACTGAATGAAAGGAGCTGGCATCTCACTCTCTTTGAATCTTCTTTATCATGCTAAGAGGAGCAGGAAAAATCAAAAAATTTCAGAATTGCACCTTGCAATGCGGAGAAATTACTGTTTGTGCATTTACAATATTCATTGATTTTTGCCATTGAAAAACATCATGTTATTCATATACCAGAAATGTTTGAAGCTACTGACTGAATGAAAGGAGCTGGCATCTCACTCTCTTTGAATCTTCTTTATCATGCTAAGAGGAGCAGGAAAAAGCAAAAAATTTCAGAATTGCACCTTGCAATGCGGATAAATTACTGTTTGTGCATTTACAATATTCATTGATTTTTGCCATTGAAAAACATCATGTTATTCATATACCACAAATGATTGAAGATACTGACTGAATGAAAGGAGCTGGCATCTCACTCTCTTTGAATCTTCTTTAACATGCTAAGAGGAGCAGGAAAAAGCAAAAAATTTCAGAATTGCACCTTGCAATGCGGAGAAATTACTGTTTGTGCATTTACAAAATTCATTGATTTTTGCCATTGAAAAACATCATGTTATTCATATACCAGAAATGATTGAAGCTACTGACTGAATGAAAGGAGCTGGCATCTCACTCTCTTTGAATCTTCTTTATCATGCTAAGAGGAGCAGGAAAAAGCAAAAAATTTCAGAATTGCACCTTGCAATGCGGAGAAATTACTGTTTGTGCATTTACAATATTCATTGATTTTTGCCATTGAAAAACGTCCAGAAATGATTGAAGCTACTGACTGAATGAAAGGAGCTGGCATGTCACTCTCTTTGAATCTTCTTTATCATGCTAAGAGGAGCAGGAAAAAGCAAAAAATTTCAGAATTGCACCTTGCAATGCGGAGAAATTACTGTTTGTTCATTTACAATATTCATTGATTTTTGCCATGGAAAAACATCATGTTATTCATATACCAGAAATGTTTGAAGCTACTGACTGAATGAAAGGAGCTGGCATCTCACTCTCTTTGAATCTTCTTTATCATGCTAAGAGGAGCAGGAAAAAGCAAAAAATTTCAGAATTGCACCTTGCAATGCGGATAAATTACTGTTTGTGCATTTACAATATTCATTGATTTTTGCCATTGAAAAACATCATGTTATTCATATACCAGAAATGATTGAAGCTACTGACTGAATGAAAGGAGCTGGCATCTCACTCTCTTTGAATCTTCTTTATCATGCTAAGAGGAGCAGGAAAAAGCAAAAAATTTCAGAATTGCACCTTGCAATGCGGAGAAATTACTGTTTGTGCATTTACAATATTCATTGATTTTTGCCATTGAAAAACATCATGTTATTCATATACCAGAAATGATTGAAGCTACTGACTGAATGAAAGGAGCTGGCATCTCACTCTCTTTGAATCTTCTTTATCATGCTAAGAGGAGCAGGAAAAAGCAAAAAATTTCAGAATTGCACCTTGCAATGCGGAGAAATTACTGTTTGTGCATTTACAAAATTCATTGATTTTTGCCATTGAAAAACATCATGTTATTCATATACCAGAAATGATTGAAGCTACTGACTGAATGAAAGGAGCTGGCATCTCACTCTCTTTGAATCTTCTTTATCATGCTAAGAGGAGCAGGAAAAAGCAAAAAATTTCAGAATTGCACCTTGCAATGCGGAGAAATTACTGTTTGTGCATTTACATTATTCATTGATTTTTGCCATTGAAAAACGTCCAGAAATGATTGAAGCTACTGACTGAATGAAAGGAGCTGGCATCTCACTCTCTTTGAATCTTCTTTATCATGCTAAGAGGAGCAGGAAAAATCAAAAAATTTCAGAATTGCACCTTGCAATGCGGAGAAATTACTGTTTGTGCATTTACAATATTCATTGATTTTTGCCATTGAAAAACATCATGTTATTCATATACCAGAAATGTTTGAAGCTACTGACTGAATGAAAGGAGCTGGCATCTCACTCTCTTTGAATCTTCTTTATCATGCTAAGAGGAGCAGGAAAAAGCAAAAAAATTCAGAATTGCACCTTGCAATGCGGATAAATTACTGTTTGTGCATTTACAATATTCATTGATTTTTGCCATTGAAAAACGTCCAGAAATGATTGAAGCTACTGACTGAATGAAAGGAGCTGGCATCTCACTCTCTTTGAATCTTCTTTATCATGCTAAGAGGAGCAGGAAAAAGCAAAAAATTTCAGAATTGCACCTTGCAATGCGGAGAAATTACTGTTTGTGCATTTACCAAATTCATTGATTTTTGCCATTGAAAAACATGTTATTCATATACCAGAAATGATTGAAGCTACTGACTGAATGAAAGGAGCTTGCATCTCACTCTCTTTGAATCTTCTTTATCATGCTAAGAGGAGCAGGAAAAAGCAAAAAATTTCAGAATTGCACCTTGCAATGCGGAGAAATTACTGTTTGTGCATTTACAATATTCATTGATTTTTGCCATTGAAAAACGTCCAGAAATGATTGAAGCTACTGACTGAATGAAAGGAGCTGGCATCTCACTCTCTTTGAATCTTCTTTATCATGCTAAGAGGAGCAGGAAAAAGCAAAAAATTTCAGAATTGCACCTTGCAATGCGGAGAAATTACTGTTTGTTCATTTACAATATTCATTGATTTTTGCCATGGAAAAACATCATGTTATTCATATACCAGAAATGTTTGAAGCTACTGACTGAATGAAAGGAGCTGGCATCTCACTCTCTTTGAATCTTCTTTATCATGCTAAGAGGAGCAGGAAAAAGCAAAAAATTTCAGAATTGCACCTTGCAATGCGGATAAATTACTGTTTGTGCATTTACAATATTCATTGATTTTTGCCATTGAAAAACATCATGTTATTCATATACCAGAAATGATTGAAGCTACTGACTGAATGAAAGGAGCTGGCATCTCACTCTCTTTGAATCTTCTTTATCATGCTAAGAGGAGCAGGAAAAAGCAAAAAATTTCAGAATTGCACCTTGCAATGCGGAGAAATTACTGTTTGTGCATTTACAATATTCATTGATTTTTGCCATTGAAAAACATCATGTTATTCATATACCAGAAATGATTGAAGCTACTGACTGAATGAAAGGAGCTGGCATCTCACTCTCTTTGAATCTTCTTTATCATGCCAAGAGGAGCAGGAAAAAGCAAAAAATTTCTGAATTGCACCTTGCAATGCGGAGAAATTACTGTTTGTGCATTTACAATATTCATTGATTTTTGCCATTGAAAAACGTCCAGAAATGATTGAAGCTACTGACTGAATGAAAGGAGCTGGCATCTCACTCTCTTTGAATATTGTTTATCATGCTAAGAGGAGCAGGAAAAAGCAAAAAATTTCAGAATTGCACCTTGCAATGCAGAGAAATTACTGTTTGTGCATTTTCAATATTCATTGATTTTTGCCATTGAAAAACGTCCAGAAATGATTGAAGCTACTGACTGAATGAAAGGAGCTGGCATCTCACTCTCTTTGAATCTTCTTTATCATGCTAAGAGGAGCAGGAAAAAGCAAAAAATTTCAGAATTGCACCTTGCAATGCGGAGAAATTACTGTTTGTGCATTTACAATATTCATTGATTTTTGCCATTGAAAAACATCATGTTATTCATATACCAGAAATGATTGAAGCTACTGACTGAATGAAAGGAGCTGGCATTTCACTCTCTTTGAATCTTCTTTATCATGCTAAGAGGAGCAGGAAAAAGCAAAAAATTTCAGAATTGCACCTTGCAATGCGGAGAAATTACTGTTTGTGCATTTACAAAATTCATTGATTTTTGCCATTGAAAAACATCATGTTATTCATATACCAGAAATGATTGAAGCTACTGACTGAATGAAAAGAGCTGGCATCTCACTCTCTTTGAATCTTCTTTATCATGCTAAGAGGAGCAGGAAAAAGCAAAAAATTTCAGAATTGCACCTTGCAATGCGGAGAAATTACTGTTTGTGCATTTACAATATTCATTGATTTTTGCCATTGAAAAACGTCCAGAAATGATTGAAGCTACTGACTGAATGAAAGGAGCTGGCATCTCACTCTCTTTGAATCTTCTTTATCATGCTAAGAGGAGCAGGAAAAATCAAAAAATTTCAGAATTGCACCTTGCAATGCGGAGAAATTACTGTTTGTGCATTTACAATATTCATTGATTTTTGCCATTGAAAAACATCATGTTATTCATATACCAGAAATGTTTGAAGCTACTGACTGAATGAAAGGAGCTGGCATCTCACTCTCTTTGAATCTTCTTTATCATGCTAAGAGGAGCAGGAAAAAGCAAAAAAATTCAGAATTGCACCTTGCAATGCGGATAAATTACTGTTTGTGCATTTACAATATTCATTGATTTTTGCCATTGAAAAACGTCCAGAAATGATTGAAGCTACTGACTGAATGAAAGGAGCTGGCATCTCACTCTCTTTGAATCTTCTTTATCATGCTAAGAGGAGCAGGAAAAAGCAAAAAATTTCAGAATTGCACCTTGCAATGCGGAGAAATTACTGTTTGTGCATTTACCAAATTCATTGATTTTTGCCATTGAAAAACATCATGTTATTCATATACCAGAAATGATTGAAGCTACTGACTGAATGAAAGGAGCTGGCATCTCACTCTCTTTGAATCTTCTTTATCATGCTAAGAGGAGCAGGAAAAAGCAAAAAATTTCAGAATTGCACCTTGCAATGCGGAGAAATTACTGTTTGTGCATTTACAATATTCATTGATTTTTGCCATTGAAAAACGTCCAGAAATGATTGAAGCTACTGACTGAATGAAAGGAGCAGGCATCTCACTCTCTTTGAATCTTCTTTATCATGCTAAGAGGAGCAGGAAAAAGCAAAAAATTTCAGAATTGCACCTTGCAATGCGGAGAAATTACTGTTTGTTCATTTACAATATTCATTGATTTTTGCCATGGAAAAACATCATGTTATTCATATACCAGAAATGTTTGAAGCTACTGACTGAATGAAAGGAGCTGGCATCTCACTCTCTTTGAATCTTCTTTATCATGCTAAGAGGAGCAGGAAAAAGCAAAAAATTTCAGAATTGCACCTTGCAATGCGGATAAATTACTGTTTGTGCATTTACAATATTCATTGATTTTTGCCATTGAAAAACATCATGTTATTCATATACCAGAAATGATTGAAGCTACTGACTGAATGAAAGGAGCTGGCATCTCACTCTCTTTGAATCTTCTTTATCATGCTAAGAGGAGCAGGAAAAAGCAAAAAATTTCAGAATTGCACCTTGCAATGCGGAGAAATTACTGTTTGTGCATTTACAATATTCATTGATTTTTGCCATTGAAAAACATCATGTTATTCATATACCAGAAATGATTGAAGCTACTGACTGAATGAAAGGAGCTGGCATCTCACTCTCTTTGAATCTTCTTTATCATGCCAAGAGGAGCAGGAAAAAGCAAAAAATTTCTGAATTGCACCTTGCAATGCGGAGAAATTACTGTTTGTGCATTTACAATATTCATTGATTTTTGCCATTGAAAAACGTCCAGAAATGATTGAAGCTACTGACTGAATGAAAGGAGCTGGCATCTCACTCTCTTTGAATCTTGTTTATCATGCTAAGAGGAGCAGGAAAAAGCAAAAAATTTCAGAATTGCACCTTGCAATGCAGAGAAATTACTGTTTGTGCATTTTCAATATTCATTGATTTTTGCCATTGAAAAACATCATGTTATTCATATACCAGAAATGATTGAAGCTACTGACCGAATGAAAGGATCTGGCATTTCACTCTCTTTGAATCTTCTTTATCATGCTAAGAGGAGCAGGAAAAAGCAAAAAATTTCAGAATTGCACCTTGCAATGCGGAGAAATTACTGTTTGTGCATTTACAATATTCATTGATTTTTGCCATTGAAAAACGTCCAGAAATGATTGAAGCTACTGACTGAATGAAAGGAGCTGGCATCTCACTCTCTTTGAATCTTCTTTATCATGCTAAGAGGAGCAGGAAAAATCAAAAAATTTCAGAATTGCACCTTGCAATGCGGAGAAATTACTGTTTGTGCATTTACAATATTCATTGATTTTTGCCATTGAAAAACATCATGTTATTCATATACCAGAAATGTTTGAAGCTACTGACTGAACGAAAGGAGCTGGCATCTCACTCTCTTTGAATCTTCTTTATCATGCTAAGAGGAGCAGGAAAAAGCAAAAAATTTCAGAATTGCACCTTGCAATGCGGAGAAATTACTGTTTGTGCATTTACAATATTCATTGATTTTTGCCATTGAAAAACATCATGTTATTCATATACCAGAAATGATTGAAGCTACTGACTGAATGAAAGGAGCTGGCATCTCACTCTCTTTGAATCTTCTTTATCATGCTAAGAGGAGCAGGAAAAAGCAAAAAATTTCAGAATTGCACCTTGCAATGCGGAGAAATTACTGTTTGTGCATTTACAATATTCATTGATTTTTGCCATTGAAAAACATCGTTATTCATATACCAGAAATGATTGAAGCTACTGACTGAATGAAAGTAGCTTGCATCTCACTCTCTTTGAATCGTCTTTATCATGCTAAGAGGAGCAGGAAAAAGCAAAAAATTTCAGAATTGCACCTTGCAATGCGGAGAAATTACTGTTTGTGCATTTACAATATTCATTGATTTTTGCAATTGAAAAACGTCCAGAAATGATTGAAGCTACTGACTGAATGAAAGGAGCTGGCATCTCACTCTCTTTGAATCTTCTTTATCATGCTAAGCGGAGCAGGAAAAAGCAAAAAATTTCAGAATTGCACCTTGCAATGCGGAGAAATTACTGTTTGTGCATTTACAATATTCATTGATTTTTGCCATTGAAAAACATCATGTTATTCATATACCAGAAATGTTTGAAGCTACTGACTGAATGAAAGGAGCTGGCATCTCACTCTCTTTGAATCTTCTTTATCATGCTAAGAGGAGCAGGAAAAAGCAAAAAATTTCAGAATTGCACCTTGCAATGCAGAGAAATTACTGTTTGTGCATTTACAATATTCATTGATTTTTGCCATTGAAAAACGTCCAGAAATGATTGAAGCTACTGACTGAATGAAAGGAGCTGGCATCTCACTCTCTTTGAATCTTCTTTATCATGCTAAGAGGAGCAGGAAAAAGCAAAAAAATTTCAGAATTGCACCTTGCAATGCGGAGAAATTACTGTTTGTGCATTTACAATATTCATTGATTTTTGCCGTTGAAAAACATCATGTTATTCATATACCAGAAATGATTGAAGCTACTGACTGAATGAAAGTAGCTGGCATCTCACTCTCTTTGAATCGTCTTTATCATGCTAAGAGGAGCAGGAAAAAGCAAAAAATTTCAGAATTGCACCTTGCAATGCGGAGAAATTACTGTTTGTGCATTTACAATATTCATTGATTTTTGCAATTGAAAAACGTCCAGAAATGATTGAAGCTACTGACTGAATGAAAGGAGCTGGCATCTCACTCTCTTTGAATCTTCTTTATCATGCTAAGAGGAGCAGGAAAAAGCAAAAAAATTCAGAATTGCACCTTGCAATGCGGAGAAATTACTGTTTGTGCATTTACAATATTCATTGATTTTTGCCATTGAAAAACATCATGTTATTCATATACCAGAAATGTTTGAAGCTACTGACTGAATGAAAGGAGCTGGCATCTCACTCTCTTTGAATCTTCTTTATCATGCTAAGAGGAGCAGGAAAAAGCAAAAAATTTCAGAATTGCACCTTGCAATGCAGAGAAATTACTGTTTGTGCATTTACAATATTCATTGATTTTTGTCATTGAAAAACGTCCAGAAATGATTGAAGCTACTGACTGAATGAAAGGAGCTGGCATCTCACTCTCTTTGAATCTTCTTTATCATGCTAAGAGGAGCAGGAAAAAGCAAAAAATTTCAGAATTGCACCTTGCAATGCGGAGAAATTACTGTTTGTGCATTTACAATATTCATTGATTTTTGCCATTGAAAAACATCATGTTATTCATATACCAGAAATGTTTGAAGTTACTGACTGAATGAAAGGAGCTGGCATCTCACTCTCTTTGAATCTTGTTTATCATGCTAAGAGGAGCAGGAAAAAGCAAAAAATTTCAGAATTGCACCTTGCAATGCGGAGAAATTACTGTTTGTGCATTTACAATATTCATTGATTTTTGCCATTGAAAAACGTAAAGAAATGATTGAAGCTACTGACTGAATGAAAGGAGCTGGCATCTCACTCTCTTTGAATCTTCTTTATCATGCTAAGAGGAGCAGGAAAAAGCAAAAAATTTCAGAATTGCACCTTGCAATGCGGAGAAATTACTGTTTCGGCATTTACAATATTCATTGATTTTTGCCATTGAAAAACATCATGTTATTCATATACCAGAAATGATTGAAGCTACTGACTGAATGAAAGGAGCTGGCATCTCACTCTCTTTGAATCTTCTTTATCATGCTAAGAGGAGCAGGAAAAAGTAAAAAATTTCAGAATTGCACCTTGCAATGCGGAGAAATTACTGTTTGTGCATTTATAATATTCAATGATTTTTGCCATTGAAAAACGTCCAGAAATGATTGAAGCTACTGACTGAACGAAAGGAGCTGGCATCTCACT